>NC_056729.1:1938962774-1939075274 GCF_019279795.1 Protopterus annectens | reverse complement strand
TGTGTGTGTGTATGTGTGTGTGTGTGTGTGTGTGTGTGTGTGTGTGTGTGTGTGTGTGTGTGTGTGTATGTGTGTGTAATTGTATGTTCATCCATATGTGCATGTTTGACTTTTTCTTTTTAACACTGTTGTAACATGCTGTACTACAGCACTGGATGCCACACATCTAGGATGATTAGGGCTGTATTGGAAGGCTTGTTATTTCATATTTCATAATTTTCTGCATCCAATGTTCCCTTCCATAGTGCATATGCACTCTGTTCCAAATGTGGTGCCTTACATCCATTGTATTAGTTTCATGTTACACACAGCTGTTACTCCCATGAATTTTTCTCCTTACTACTCTAAAGATTTACTTCTGAACAATTTTAATATCAGCTATATTCTTGACTGCATATATGTTTAAGGACACACTTGATGACAGACATTAGAATAACATATGCTTCATTTGGCACTGTTTTATACAATGCACTGTATGATTTCAGATTTATAGGTGTATACTAGGCTAACTACAGGGGCCTTTTTAAGAATGGCCTGACACCCAAACATACCTGACAGTTTGATAACCACATGATTATTCTAAGTGGTATATTTAGGTTGGGGTTTAGTGGTCAAGCATTTACAGGCTGTCTCTGTCCATTAGAGACATATGTGGCAGACTAGGGATGAATTTCCTATTCCCATTAATTAGACTAAATTACAATTGAATAGAGTTATGCAGGACTTAGAGGTTCATAGGGGATTACTAGGCTATCAGCTTAAAAGCCCTTACAAGCCAAGCCAATATAACTCAGTTTTAGCCAATATATAGGCACTAGGGGCAAAAGGATGGCATGGATTTGTGCCTGTGCATTGAGTATCTTGCAGACTGCCCTTGTCCATAATAGACATAGGCACTACCCCAGGTGTGAATTTTGATTATCCATGCATTTATCCAAACAGCATGATTTGTTTGAGTCACTGACTAAGTTTAGATCCCTAGATTGGGTGACCTTCATGCTGTTTGATGTGGGCATGTGCAGCAGCTCCATCAGAGCTGGATTTGTGAGTGCATGCACCTAGTCATAAGATCATAGAATCATAGGACCAAAAACCAAAAACCGAACAAAATCCAAACAATGTAGGTGGGAAAAGGAGAAGGCATTCAGTTCTTAGCTGAAAGTATTTAATAAAACTGAACACTTTCATCTGTATGTATCAACAAGACTTCTTCAGTATACAAAAGGTGAAGAAAGCAAGCTATTTAAAAGTCCCTCTCCCCATCACATGACCTTAATTAACCAATAAGCAAATAAGCATATACAAATGTGTGACAAGTCATCGCTTAAATAACAAATAATTAATAAATTATCAGGGTTACACTAAATAAGAAAGCAGTTTTAATGCACTGATAATAGACATATTGTCAATATGACCAGTGTAAAAGAATTCAAGTGAATTTGCCATTTTAACTCATTGAATTAAATCAAATCCTCCCACGGCCCACCATGAATATCTCTGTGAACAATGTCCAAACCAAAAAACAAAAACTTGTGAGTAGGATATTCAGAGATATGCTTAAACAGTCTGTTGTTTATGCTATTGTTTCTAATATCCAAAGTGTGTTCATATATCTGGTCCCTGACCCTCTGCTGCATTTTACCCTCATAGAATGAACAACTTTCAGTGCATAAAGCAACATATATAACACCCTTAGTGTTACAATTACAATAATAGAAGGACCTGAGATGTTGACCATTAATATAGATCCCCTCATCTCATACACAGACTTACACACAGAACAAGCACCACACCTAACAGCCCCATTTTTCTTATTCCTTTGGGACATAAAGTATCATCACTTTCCAAAAACTGTTTAAGGGGATTCTCCCCTTCTAAATACTAACCGAGTACATTACCAATAATTCCTGTGTACTTCTCAAAACAAGAGAAAAGTACCCAGTTTCTTTTTAGTACTTCAGAAATATCAGTGTGGTCTACTGTTTACTTCATGACAAAAGAGGTGGTGTATCTAGATGTAACCCTTCTAGTGGGAGTAAAGATTTCCTTGGGACCTTCTTGTGCAAAACTGGGCAAAAAATACCCTTTTCCCTTTTATACTTGACTTCATCAAATATCTTAAGAACCAAGTCCAAGGGATACACCTACGGGCAAACATACATACAAGTTTGTCACATTCAAGAGAAAAAGTGTCGTCTTCAGTAAACAACCACATCAGTCTGACTGCCTGACCTTTAACAATCCCCCTCTTTTGAAAATCAGGATGACAATTATTATAATGTAATAAACTGTTCGACTATGTAGGTTTTCAATATATATTACTAGTAAATCTTCTGTTAATGTCATCCTTATTGATAATGACATCCAGATAACTAATAAAAGTACGAACTATAAACGTGCAAAATGTAAAAAAGAAGTAAGAAATTCAATAAACCAATTGCTGCCTTCCTCTGGTCCTTACCATAAAATAAAGATGCCAAACAAAAAAACTGACAAATAATTTCCATGGGGTGTTCATGTCACCAAAATATGGGAATAAGATTTTCTTTAACATTGAAGCATAACAATGTTTGCAAAAGTGGGGGCACAAGATGGGCCCATGGCAACACTGTTCTTCTGTAAAACATATTGACCATCCAGAAAAAAAAAATTGTTTTGCAAAACCAATTCCTTAAGTGTGTGTAAAATACTTATCTCCTCATGACTTAAACTTGTGCCTTCACACATGATCTCATAAAACCATTCCAATCCAAGACAATGACATATAACATTGGATAGATTAACAACATCCAAAGTTAAAAAAAATAAAACGATCAGAAAACAACATCTTTAAGCATGTTGAGAAAATCAAACTGCTCAACAAAAGGCTTCAGTTTAATATTCACATACTTCACGAAAGGATGAATTTTGGATTTACTGGAGTCTACTATCAGCCTCATAGGGGCATCAGTTATGCTTTTATGAATTTTAAGCAGTCCAAAAATAGATGGCACCCTTGGGTGTTTTACACATAAAAAGAAATACATTTCAGAATCTATCTGCCTTTGCATAAGCAAATCATTAAGTAAAACATTAATTTTTTGTATGATAAATGCATAACATTCAGTGAAGTCTCCTCATAAAAATGGTTATCAAAAAAGTACAGTTGTGTACCTACCATAAATGTAGATGCTCGAGTGTATTCACTGTTGCAGTCATTACTCTTGGGTTATTCTGCTGGCAGGCTACCCGCAGTAGGCCTGAATTACAAAGTCTTGGTCCGGCGTCGGTTGCTGTTGCCTCTTCCCTGATGTCAGTGTGCCAAGGGTATAAAAGATGCAGCCGGCGCCATTTTCTTCAGTTTTTCTTGCCCCAGATGTCAGGTGCCACCAAAAGGGTATGCCAAAAAACATGCATGCACTAAGGTAAACATTTCCTTCATCTACAAGCAAATACACCACATAGGTTGTATAGAATAGAGAAGTACGGATAAGACCCAGTAAAAGAAAGGGGGATGGTGGGAGGGTAACCTGGACTGCAACAGTGAATACACTCAAACATCTACATTTATGGTAGGTACATAACTGTACTATGTTCATCGTGTTTCACTGTTGCAGTCATTACTCTTAGGTTGAATCCCAAAGCTAAGGATGGGTGGCTGGGCTAAATAGAATTAGGAGAAGCTATGAGGCCCTGCAGAACCACAGTGGCAAAGCCTGCTCTGGATTTAGAGTAGAAAGGTAAGTGGTAGTGCTTTGTAAAAGTGTGCACTGAACTCCAAGTTGCAGCCTCCAAGATGTCCTTGGTTGGTACTCCTCTGAGGAAGGCTGTTGAAGTGGCTGCTGCTCTGGTAGAATGTGACCTAATGTCCTTAGGCACTGATTTGCCATGCTGTGAGTAGCAGAAATGAATGCAATGGCCTATCCATTTTGAAATAGTGTGTTTTAAGATAGCCTTTCCTTGTGATCCTGCAGCATATGCTACTAAAAGTTGCTCAGTCTTTCTGAAAGCTTTAGTTCTGTCCAAGTAGAAGCGTAGCTGTCTGTGTATGCCCAAAGAATGCAGAAGTCTCTCACCCTTGTTCTGTGGGTTTGCATAAAAGGTAGGCAAGTGATTGGTTTGGTTAAGGCCCACACTGGACACTACGTTAGGCATAAATGTAGGGTTCGTCCTCAGAGAAACCCTGTCTGGATGTAAAATGATAAAAGGTTCCACAGCCATGAGAGCCTGTAACTCCAAGACTCGTCTTGCAGAGGTTATTGCTAGGAGCAGAGCTGTTTTCCAGGATAAGAATTTAATATCCGCTGTTGAGGCTGGCTCAAAAGGAGGCAGTGTGAGTTTTTCCAAGACATAGTTTAGGTCCCATGCAGGTATTGGTGCTCTTCTTGGGGGTCTTATGTTTTTGGCCCCTCTGAGGAACTGCCTTAGTAATGGGTGAGAAAAAATAGGTGGTTCCATATTATAATGGGCTGAAATGGCAGAGGCATGAATCTTAATAGATGAAAAGGAAAGGCCTTTGTCCAGCATCTCAGTTAAATATTGTAAAATCTGAGGAATATTTGGTACAAACGTGTCAATTCCTTGGTCCTGGTTCCAAGCACAGAATCTCTTCCATTTTTCTGCATAAGATTTTCTGGTACTGGGCCTCCTGGCCTCCAAGATAACATCCATTACAGCTTTGGAGAGTGGAGTGTTATGCATGGCTACATTATCCACCATGCTGCCAGATTTAAGGTACTGATGTGGCTGTGCAGAATCTGATTGTTTTGTTGGGTCAGTAAGTGAGAAGTTTGAGGCAATGTCCAGGCTGGTTCTTGAGACAAGTTCTTTAGGATTGGGTACCAGTGCTGGCGTGGCCAGTCTGGGGCAATCAGTATCATTTTTGGCTTCTCTTGTCTGACCTTTAGGAGTACCTTGGGGAGGAGAGGCAGTGGAGGAAAGGCATATACTGTTAGATTTTTTCCAGCTGAAGGATAGGGCATCCACTTTCCATGCTTGCTTGTGATAAATCCTTGTGCAAAATCTCTACAATTGGCAGTTGTGAGGGGAGGCAAATAGATCTATGTCTGGGCATCCCCATTTCCTTGTTATCATGCTGAAAACCTGCAGATCCAGTTTCCACTCGTGGCGATCCATGAGCTTTCTGCTTAGTTCATCTGCCAGAGTATTTATTTTTCCTGGCAGGAATTGTGCTTGCAGGTGAACTTGATAAGTCAATGCTGTGTCCCACAAAGTCATGGCTTGCCTGCAGAGGGGGTAGGAATGTGTGCCTCCCTGCTTGTTTATGTACCACATGACTGTAGCATTGTCTGTCGTTATTAGTAGTTGTCCTGAATTAAATTAATTCTTGAAAGCTGTCAGGGCATTCTGAACAGCTAGCATCTCTTTTTGATTGATATGAAGATGCATCTGGCTTGCAGGCCATGTGCCCTGAATCCATTTTCCTGCCATGTGGGCCCCCCAGGCATAATCTGATGCATCTGTTGTTAATGTCTGCCTTGCTGTGGGTAAAGTGAATGTCTCTCCCTTGTTGTGGTGACAGGCCTGTGCCCACCATCGAAACTCCTGTTCCAGGCAGGGAATTAGGGTAATTAATGTTTCCAGGCTGTGGCAATGTTGAGTCCATACACTTTTTAGATACCTTTGTAGTTTCTTCATATGCAGTCTGGCATATGGAATTAGTAGTATGCAGGATGCCATGAAGCCCAAAGCCTGCAGATTTTTTCTTTCAGATAACTGGGTTTTTGTTGCCAACATTTTGAAGTAAGAAGTCAGTTGTCTTTGCTTGTCTGGCGTGAGATAAGCCATCTGGGCAGTTGTATTTAAGCTTGCACCCAGGAATATTATCTCTTGAGGGGGTACTAGTTTTGATTTATTTTCATTTACTGTGTACCCTACACAAATTAGTATTCTTTTTACAAACACCAGATGCTGTAGTAGAATCTCTTTGTTCTCTGCTTGAATAAGGCAGTTGTCCAAGTAAGGATATATTTGAATTCCTCTTTGTCTACAGAATGCAATTACTGGTGCCAAGCATTTGGTGAAGACTCTGGGCACAGTAGATAAGCCAAAGGGCAGTGCAGAGAATTGGTAGTGCATTGAGCCAGCTATGAATCTGAGGTATCTTCTGCAAGATTGTCTGATTTGGACATGCAGGTATGCCTCTTTTAGGTCCAAAGTAACAAGCCAAGCCTTCTTGCCCAACATGGGCAGTAGCTGCTGCAGAGTCAACATTTTGAATTTTGGAACGTCCAGAAATGTGTTTAGAATAGACAGGTCCAGTATTGGTCGCCAGGCTTTGTCCTTTCTAGGCACCAGGAAAATTCTTGAGTAAAATCCTTGTCCCTGCTCTTGTTGTGGTACTTGCTGAATGGCCCTCATGTCCATGAGGGATGAAACTTGCTTTTGTGCCTCTGCCCATTGATTGTGTGGCAGGTCTGGCATACCTTTTGCTCTTGGTAGGGTGTGAAAGTGGAACCTGTAGCCCTGAGACACAATGTTCACAACCCATTTGTCATGAGTAATCATGTGCCAATTTGGTGAATAAAGTGCTAGTTTTCCCCCTAAGGGGGCTGCCAAAAGATAAGTGCTTGGTTCTGGCAGAGGAAAGTTGTTGGGACTGTTTCCTGTATGGTTTTGATTTGTCCTCTCCGCTTTTGGAGGTAGAAGCACCCCATTGCTTAGGCCTGTATGAGCCTTGGGGCTGGGATCTGCCTCTGGGGCATCTGCATCTGCCTCTTTGTGGCCTGTCTGACACTGGAAAGGACCAATTCTTTGTAGGCCAGTTCCTGCTAAATCTGGGTGGCTGTACCTGTAGGAAATCCTTAACTGTCTGCATGGATTTTGCTTTATGCTCCATTTTCTTTAACACCTCTTCTGCTTTAACACCAAACAAAGTATCATGCTGTAATGGAGCATCCAATAGTTTTGCTTTAACATGATCAGCCAGATTCTGTTCCTTTAACCAAGCATGCCTTCTAATGACAGAACCTGTAACTGTGGCCCTGCATGAGGCCTCCAGTGAATCAAAACCACATTGCAAAGTATGCTTTCCCACTTGTTCAGCTGCATGCAATAAATCCTGCATTTCCTTGTTATCAGAACATTCAGAATTTGTCAACATTTTCTGTTCAAGCAGTGACAGTAAATATTGCTGATATTTAAGTATATTAAACTGACAATTTAAAGCCCTTACAGCCAAGGTAGCAGAAGTGTAAACTTTTTTTCCCCCATCTGTCCAGTGCCCTAGAATCCCTATCAGAGGGGACAGGGTTTTTTGTAGTGGAAGCCTTGACCCCTTTGGGACCTTGAGATATAGTTTCTGGGTCAGCAGCAGGGTTTTTATATAGAAATTTATGAGAATCTGGAACCCTGTAGTATCTGTCTGGCTTGGCAGGTGCAGGGGGTAAAGAGTCAGGGGACAGACCGGACTCTGAAAATACATCATCTACAATGTCTAGAACAGGTGGAATAGCAAGAGGTCTGTGCTGAGGAAGTAAAAGAAAATCTCTGAGCCTTTTCTTAGATTCTGAATAATCTTGGCTCTCCCAGTGAAAATGCTCCCTCATGGTATGGAGGGTTTCCCCAAAAGAATAATCCTCAGGAGGAGAGGCTGAAGGAATAGATTCTTCAGCATCAGAATCCTCATATGGAGGAAAAGAGTATCCCTGTTCAGAAGAGGAGTCAGAGGAAATTGAAACCTGATCTGAGGAGTCATATTCTGTCTCTTGCCTAGGCCTCTTATCTGGAGGGGGATGGGATCCCCTGATCAAAGTAATACGGTCTTCGGCCATTTTAAGCATATGTTTCTTAGGCATGGAAGTCTGTCCAGGAGAATGCTGTACTTGTTTCTTTGTCATTAGAGCTGTTTTAGTCTTTGTCTTTGAAGCTGAGGTAGGCTTGACATATAATTGCGTAGGTCTGAAAACACCCTCAGAAGCCAATGCCTGCTCAGCAGTTCCGGACCCATCTGAGGGAATAGTTTCCGAGGGTCCAATACCTTGAGTATCCAGAGGCCTAGTCGGCTCCACGTGGGAGTCGGTAGCGGCCTGTGGCTCTGAGGTAGCGGGCGTCAGGGGCTGCGAAAGCACCTCACTGAGAACCGGCGAACCGGCAACTGGCCTAATGGGGGCCTCATCATCGGTTTTGGACCTTGGCTGCCTGTCCTTTTCCTTGCGTTTTTTGTAAACTCTAGTTGGCAGCTGCTCCGACGACATTATATAATTAAACTGGCCGAAGTAATGAAAGGCAAAATCGTACTGATGCTTAATAGTGCGTTGTTTAAATCTAGCACAAAACCGACAGCTAGCAACGTCATGATCAGGGCCTAGGCAAGGAATACAGTAAGAATTTATTTATTTTACATTTGTTATAGATGTTAAATATGACAGTAGAGCAATCAGAAGGTTATTAAACATGTTTGCAATTTTATGATAGATTTTAGACATTTGGAAGGATTTCAGAATATATATTAGTCAGGTTCAGGTAAGAATGGAAATCCTTATGAGGTATTTGCTTCCCACAAGAAATACAATTGTTAACTTTTTCTGACATCGGTCTGGAGCAAGAAAAAAGTTTCCCCAACAGGTTACTTAGCTTTAATGATGACTTTGGATCTGAAATTCGATTTTGAAACTCTCAGGAGTCGGCTGACCGGCACTTGCGAAGTGCTTCTGCTTTGGGCATCACGCAGCAAGAAAGACTAAAGAAAATGGTGTCGGCTGCATCTTTTATACCCCTGGCACACTGATGTCAGGGAAAAGGCGACAGCAACCGACGCCGGACCAAGACTTTGGAATTCAGGCTGACTGCGGGTAGCCTGCGAGCAGGATAACCCAAGAGTAATGACTGCAACAGTGAAACACAATGAACATCATGTGTACATATGTTGCAAATTGTCCACCTTTGTCATAATAACAATAACCTCCCCTTTGTCAGTTTATCCTGACACAGAGATTTCAATAGTTTAAATTCAGTGTCCATTAAGTTCCAACAGTTTCTGTCCTTATTCTTAGCTAAAATATTACGAAACTCAAACTCACAGAGCTTTGCAAACAAACCAATGGCAAAGGTAGGGGTGGGTTGAAAAGACTCTTTCTGATCAAAGAGTTGTGGCAAAACTCACCACTGTTGTCATAAAACAGCAACCTAAGATTTACATTTCTCAAAAACAACCTCAAATTGATAACTAAATCAAAAATATTATAGGATCATAGAATCATTGGAAGTTACTAGACTATAGGCTCTGAGGCCCTTATAAGCCTAGCCAAGAATTTAGCTCATCTTCCAACAAGTCAGCATCTGATGCCCCTGTCCAGCAGGGACAAAAGTGGAATCCCACGGGTATATTTTGTGTTCCCCATCCAGCTGTCCAGGTTGCGTTTAAAAATTGTGAATGAAGTGCTCAGACTGACATGGTGAGGAAGTCTATTCTACAGAAGGGGGAGTCTCTGAGACACAAATCTGTCCCACTAAGTCCTATTGACATCACAGACAAGGTTGAGGTAACGCATGCAGATTACTCGAATGGAGCTTGACGTACAGATATGCAGCAGTCCCATCAAGACGGGGTCTGAGATTGCTTTGTATGCCAGACAGAGGTCACCTATGAGGAGTCTGTATGAGACTGATTAGAGGGACAGGGCTTTTAGCCTATCTCTGTAGGGTAGATGTTTGAGGCCCTGGATTCTCTTGGTGAGGAAGCTCTGTGGTCTCTCCAGCTGCTGCATGTGCTTTGTGAGATGCATGCAGAAAGGGGCATTGTACTCAATAATGGGTCTTATAAGGGAAGAATACAGGAATGTTCTGACCTCCTTGTCCCTGGATAAGATATCCTTACTAATGAGGTGGGCCATGTAGAAAGCTTTCCATACAATGGAGGCAATTTGGCGGTCAAAAATCAGTTGGCTATTAACCTGGGTGCCCAAGTCCCTCACAACTGGTTGGATGTTTAGGCCCCTGTTATTAATGTGACAATTTTTGGGGACATCACTCTCCCCAAAGGGGATGATGAAGCATTTTTTGGCATTCAGTTTGAGGCCATGTTTCTGGCACCAGTCATTTGTTTGAGTGAGTCCCTCTTGGAGGATGTCCACATCACTAGGGGAATTGATGACAGTGCTCAGCTTGCAGTCATCTGCAAACCTAGTCAGCCATAGCCCACTGGTTTTGGCCTGCACCTCAGAAAAGTATATCCCAAACAACAGAGGCCTCAAGATGATCGCTGGGGTACACTGCTCATTACGGGTCTACTGCTTGAGGTGGCTTCCCCTATTTTGATTAGGTGGGTTCTATCAGTGAGCCAGTTTGGTACCCATCTGGTAACATATGGATTGATGCCTGGTTGAGAGAGTTTATCTATTATACCCAAGTGGGGAATAGTATCAAAGCCTTTGGCCAAGTCAAGGTAGGTGGTGTGCACCATCTTCCCCTTGTCCATGGCTTTGGTGACTGTCTCAAAGAATTCAACCAAATTTAACAGGCATGACCTCCCCTTGATGAAACCAAACTGTTTGGGATTGACTGTATGGAGCTTGCCCATGTCTTTGTTAATGAAGTCCATGATAATCCATTCCATGGCCTTGCAGATTAGGCTAGTTAGGCTGATGGGTCTATAATTTCCTGGATTGGTGGATGCGCCACCTTTATGCAAAGGGTTGACAGTGGCTGTCCTCCACTCAGCTGAGATGAAGCCTGTACTCGGGCTTTGGTTGAATAGGGTGCCTAACAGTGCTGCGAGTTCTTGTCTGAGTTCATGTGGGATGCAGCCTGGGATGTTATTGGGTCCCATGGAGGCTGTATTTTTTGCCATTGTGAAGGCAGTGATGACTTGCTTCCTAGAGATAAGAATAGTGAGGTAGGTGCTGGGTGTGTCCCAGTTTACTGATGGGGGGAACAGAGGGGTGAAGTTTTCACTGAACCTGTCTGCCAGCAGGTTGGTTACATCTACAGCATTTGTGTATGTGGTATCATTGACCACCAGTTCTGAGTAGATCTGAGTGTTTCCTTTAAGATTGCAGACATATGTGAAGAAGGTCTTATGATTGTCTTTAATAGATGTGGTGAGTATGGACTCAAAGTTTGCTTTCAAGAATTTCACTAGTGCTCTTATTTGCTTGTTCAGGCTACAGAGAGATTGCTTCCAATTAGGCACCTGCTCCTTCTTAGTCCTGGACAATAATGTTTTCCTTTTATTATAGAGTTTATTTATTGCAAATGTCCATCAGACAGGTTTACTCTTCCTTGAAGGGGATGATTTTGTCCTGTCGGGTATTAATGATTCCATACAGCTATATAAATGCTCGTATAGCACTTTGGTGTAGGTTTGGACACATGTGCCAGGTCCTATAGAGGGGGAGGGGGCTGTGAAACTGGTTATACCTTCCCTTAGGCGGTTGTAGTCAGCTTTGGAGAAGTTTTTTTTTGTTTGGCGCTAGCTAGTGGTGGGTCGGGGAGATGGTGACTTTGAAAGTGACCACCTTGTGGTTGGATCTTACCAGGGAGGATGACACTGTAGGGATACTGCAGTGGTTACTCATGTCGGTTAATATCAAGTCCAAGATATTATCACTTCTTGTGGTGGTGTCAACCAGCTGGTCTATGGGCATTTGCATCGACAAAATCAAGGAATCTCTAGGCATTTGTGTTTTGGCATGAGTAGTATTACAATCTATGTTTGGATAGTTAAAGTCGCCCCCAGATCAGGGTAAAGGGCTGAATCTTAATAGATTCAAACAGGTCCAGATATGTGTAGTGGGCATCTTGAGTCAAAGTTAGGGGCCTGTAGAAAGTTATAATTTGAATTGGGGTCTTGTCAATGGTTAACTACACATGGAGTGTCTCCTGTGTGTCATACTGTTTGACCAGCCTGAAGGTGTACATGCCTTTAAGATATATTGCAGCTCCACCTCCTTTTGCTTTCTTACCCATGGTTTGGGGTCTGAATGTATGATAGGATGAGTAACCTGGTATGGCTGAGGTGCTGTCCAGAGCTTTGAACCAGGCTTGTGTGACTGCAGAAATGTCAGCATCTTTCAGGGTTAAGAATGCTTGCAATGAGTGCAGTTTCATGTTTAGACTCCTAGTTTAGCAGCATGGCCTTTAATTTGTGTTTTGATGAAATTTTCATGTTGGCAGTTTGGACCTCATGGTATTGCATAAAAAAAGGCACTATGGGGAGGCAAGAGCCTTTGCCAGAAGCTTGAAGCCCAAGGGAAACAGATGCAGGCCATCTCTGGCAAAGCACTATGGTCTGTCGATCATGTCTTCCCAGGCTGTTAGTTACTGGATCCCCTTGGAATGACACCAGAAACTAAGCCAATTGTTATTGTCATTCATTTTCTGTTTATATTGAGGCATCATTCTGGATGATGGTAGAATGCAGCTTAAGGCTAGGAACATACCTGCCTGGGACACATATTCAGTGAGCTCAATCATGTCTCTCTTCATATTGTCCATGTAGATATGTCTCAAGTCTTTCAAGTCAACATGGATTATGGCAGAGTCATAACAATATCTGTTGTTGAGAGATTTGAGTGCATGGGTGATATGGGGGATTCTGGCACATGACAAACAACTAACCATGGCTTTCTCATTATCCAGCCTGGTGAGGGGCACATCTGTGTGTCTCACAATGAAGTCTCCTATGACTAATATGTTGGGTTTATGTTTAGGCCTTAGTGGCTTTGAGACACAGGTGTGTGGACTATGTACAGTATGTGGTGTGGTGGGCAGTGAAGTTTACATATGTTTTTGCCTTGGGAGTCTCTCTTGTTTGGGTATAATGTTGAAAACTCTGCATATGTGAGTGTGTGTTGTGTAGGTGTTGGTGGTGTATGAGGTGTGATGTTTGTGTTGACAACCTTCTCAGTGCCGGATATTCTGGCTTGTGAGTTAGAGAGCACAGAATCTAGGTTTGTAATGTAATTGCATCTCTCTCAAATTGTGTTACTAGGTGGCAGTAGTAGAGGATTGTCCATGTACATGAGGCAGTTGCTACACTGTCTGAGGGTGCCTATATCAACCAGACTGGTAGGAGAAACTGTATGAAATTGTCCATTCACATTTGTCAGAATCTGAGAGAGAGAGGCCAGAGAGAGAGAGCTAAGGGGGTAAAGGGTAGAAGGTCTAACAGGAGTACTACTGGGTGATCACATAAGTGCTACTAAGGGAAAAGTTGTAGCTGGAATACCTTGCAATGGGTTAAAAACAGTTCAGTTGTGGTGCGTGATGTGCAAGCAAGCCCAAACCAGCTCAAATGTGGGGTTTAAATACAACAAAAAATAGAAGATTCTAGTAACACAGAAATTTAGCCAATCCTGCTAACCCCTGCTTCCTTTACCAATCAGCTTGTTCCAGACAAGGTCCAGGCAGTCCTGCTATGTTCACTAGCAGAAAAGATAGGCCTCTACCAATCAAAGATGGCTGCTAGAAACACAGAAGCCAAACACAAGATGCATGCCAGAAACACCAAAGGCAATAACAGACAGCTCTGGATGCAGTAAACCTGTATCCAAACTATGCTGCTCAATTTAAGGGTTAAGAACACAGCAAAACTCACAGAAAAGCACAAATTAACCATGTGCAGACAAAAACAGAATTCACAGTATAAAAAAATACAGCTAAACAGTAGTGAAATGCAGTTAATCAGTAAACTGCTTTAAAACAGTGCAAATATAAATTAGCTCACAATCACAACAGTAAAAAGCAGCTCAAATAAAGCAGCAATTCAGTAGAATACTGTTATCAATTTAATAAGGCTACCGACAAGCAGTTACAAATACGGTGAACCAAATGCAGTTGAACAAGCAGAAGCAGCAAAATGAAGTGGGAAGAGGTACAATTTCTTTTCTTTTTTTTAAGTAGAAAATGAAGAGGCAGAAGATAATTCAAGGTTAAGAAGCTAAAGGGGTGGGCCTTCACAACTGTTCATACTGTACTCAGTAGAATGAACTGAAGCAATTGAAGTGGGAGGAGTGTTCAATATTAAATTTATAGTAGAGGCGGGCAACTCAAAAGCTACCTAGCTTTAAGACCTCAACAACAGTTGGAGGTGGGTGGGGATACAAGATCAGAGCAGAGGTAAGGATTCAATTCATTAAACCTAAAAAACAGTTGCATAGTTTAAACAGATATGCAGCAAATATTGTTTTAGTTAATCAGAAGTGCAGAATGAGCTGTATGTACAAAATTAAGACATTTACTCAGGGTCCGCATGTTCACTTCCATAGCCATTAAAAGTAAAGTTATACAAAATAAAGTCACTTGTGGTGTTGTGTACCAAACCTAGGCCTGTATTCCCCAGGGAGTCCACAGAATGAAAATATGCAGGAAAGCTCATTTCTTTCTCTGACCATGTCTGGAATAATTCTGGTGATTCTCCTAACCAGGGTAGTTCCAGTGTTTTTCCTGCCTCATTCCCTGGTGATTCTGCTTGCCACTTATCTTTTCTGAATGTTTGCAAGGGACTGTTCCTAAAGGGCGAAAGTCTTCATCACCAACTGTTTTAGTAGAGGAAACAGAGGCACGTAAAACAGTTTTTGGATTCTCCTAGGTCTCAAAGCTGTTTGGGTTAGAGTAACCTGTTCTATGCATATAGGCCAACCAGTCCCTGTCTAATTTCTTTTCTTTTCAATGTCAAATCTCTTCAACCACTTTATCCACATTTAAAAAAAATGCTCTGGTAATCCACAATGTTACATGGAAAAGCAAGATCCTGTTTAATTACATTGTCCAAATCAGTGGCTGTGGCCATCAGCTGTTCAATAGTTCATTGGTTATACTTAATTAAATTTCAAGTAGGGCATAACCCTGGTGGTCTAAAAACTCAACAAGTTCAAGGTGTAAAGGAAAACCAAAGACCAATAGGGAACTTAGTCCTTCTGCACAACCTTATTTTTAGGCATTCTTTAAAATAACAGTTCTCAATATGTAGTTTCCTGCACTTAGTGAGAATATTCTCTAACTGTTTCAAAGACTGTTGAACAGAATGACTGGTGTTGGGTGTCAATGCAGAAAAAGAGATGCCTTTGTTAAGTCAGTCCATGACTGGAACACCAATAGTCTGTGCTGACCCACCATTAAAAAACCCATTACTGTTGTTAACCTATATTTCCCTATGTTTACTGTTCAAAAGTGCAGGTGAACCTTGTCCTGGTGGAATACTAGTAATGACAGAACCAGGAATAGAATTGCTGTCATCATTTGTAGGTAACATTTGTTGGGACATTTGTTGTACAAGCTGAGTAAGCAGTCCAATAGAGCCTGGTAAGTCCAAAGTATCAGTCAACACACCATGGCCAGCAGGACTTCCCACCACAGGACACAACATAACACCAAAAACCAAGAGTCAATGAACCAAATCCAAACAATATACATGGTTAAAACAGAAGGCATACAGTTCTTAGTTGAAAATGTTTAATACAATTGAGTGCTTTCATCTGTATGTATCAACATGACTTCTTCAGAATACAAAAAGTAAACAAATCAAGCTAGTTAAAAGTCCCATCACATAATCTTAATTAATGAATAAGCAAATAAAAATATAAAAATCCCTGTGACAAATCATTGCTTAAATAACAAAAACAATTTCCATTAATAAATTATCAGGAATATGCTAAATAATAATGTACTTTTAATAAACTGATAATAGCTATATTGTCATTAAGACCAGGGCGTGTAAAAGAATTCAAGCAAATTTTCCATTTTAACTCATTGAGTTCAAGCAAATCCTTTTAGTAACAGCTTGCAGACATATAGTACTTCGTCAGTGTTTTTGTTACTTTTTTGGACTTTTGCTGCTACGATTCACTTTATCCATCTGCTCATGTTTGATTTCTTGATCTTCAAGCAAATCCTCCCATGGCCCTCCACAAATATCTCTGTGAACAATGTCCAAACCAAAAAACAAAAACTTGTGAGTAGGATATTCAGAGATATGCTTTATCAGGGCATTGTTTGAATTCTTGTTTATACTATCCAAAGTGTGTTCTTATACCTGATCCATAAACCTCCTCTGTGTTTTTCCACATAGAAGGAAACACATTCAGTGCATAAAGCAACATATATAACGTCCCCTTGTGTTACAATTACAATAATAGAAAGACCTGAGATGTTGACCATTAATACTGATTCCATCAGTCTCATACACAAACTTACACACAGAACAAGCACAACACCTAAACGCCCCATTTTTCTTATTTGTGTGGAACATAAAGTATCATCACTTTCCAAACTATTTAACTGATTTTCGACTTTTAAATTCTAACTGGGGTACATAACTAATAATTCCCGTGCACTTCTCAAAACAAGATAAAAGTACCTAGTTTCTTTTCAGTACCTCAAAAATCTCAGTGTGTTCTACTGTGCATTTCATGACAAAAGAGGTGGTGTATCAAGATGTAACCCTTCTATTGGGAGAAAACATTTCCTTGGGACCTTCTTGTTGTGAAATTGGGCAAAAAAAATACCCTTTTCCCTTCTGGACTTTACTTCATCAGATATCTTAAGAACCAAGTGAGTGCAATTTTGTGTTGAGACTGCTAACATGTTAATGGACATGCTCCACCTCAAGAAAATCAAATCCCTTAGAGCTACACGCTCCAGGGATTTAAACCTCAGCACAACAATAAATAGGACATGCTGGAGGGATAGATTCATATCCCAGAGACTTCTCTCGCTCTGGAATAGAATCCCAATCCATGTTAGGCAGAGACCCTCACTGACCCTCTTCAAAAGAAATCTTGATGAGTGAATGGGAAATCATAAATTTACACCTGGGATCACTTCTATGGCCCTGCTGGACAGAGGCTCAGGAATCTAATCTAAAAGGGAGGCGAAATCCAACACATTCTGGCTAGGCTTATAAATGCCCTAGGGCAGATAGCCTAGTACCTACCTATGAACCTACATATGAACCTATGAACATTTAGCAGCATAACCTTCAGGTTGTATTTAGATGGATTTTTTATGTTGGGAATTTTGTATTTGAGGCACTGCCTAAAAAAGGCACTATGGGGGTGGCAAGAGTCTTAGCCAGTAGTCAAAATCTCAGGGGGTGACAGATGAAGACCATTTCTGGCAAAGCATCGAGCTCTGTCAATTATGTCATCCTAGGCTGACAAATAATGGATCCCTTTAGAATGACACCAGAAGCTAAGCCAATTATTGAATTCAATCATTTTCTGTTTGTGCAATTTGGCATTGTACTCGATGATCAGCCTGATGAGGGATAAACACAGTAAAATAATACCCTTGCTATAAATTGTGCAGCATAGAATGATTTCCTTACTACTATAGACACATCATGGCCAAAGGATAGATTACTGTATACAGGTATTCCAAAATCCCTGACTAGTAGATCTAGTCTTAGAGGTGTGTTATCAATGACATAGTTTCTAGGGATAGCCAGCTTCCCAAAGGATATTATTATACATTTCTTTGCACTGAGTTTTAGCCTATGGCTCTGACACCAGTTGATTGTCTGAGTCAACCCTTCATAGAGTATATTAGTGTCCTGGGGGATTCTGTGGCTGCACATAATTGGCCATCATCTGCAAACTCGATCAGCTAGAGGTCCTTGACACTGGCCTTAGCTTCAGAGAAGTAGTTGCCAAGGAGAATCAGACCCAGCACAGACCCATGAGGGACTCTTGTAATGATGAGCTTCTTAGTGGAGGAGTGTAGCCAACTTCTTGGGTCCTATCCGAGAGCCACCTGACTATCCATTGGGTATCATAGGGATTTATACTTAATTCCATGAGTTTGTCCACAATGCTCAGGAGTGGTATTTTACCAAAAGCCTTAGCCAGATCACGGTAGGCAGTATGCACTATTTTTCCCCAATCCATTTTCTTGGGGACTTTCTTAAAGAAGTCAAACAGGATAAGCAGACATGATCTTTCCTTGACAAAACCAAAGTGGGTTAGATCCAGTGTCTGACGATTTTCTGTGTCATTGTTACTAATTCCCATTATAACTCCTCCCATGGCTTTGTATATGAGACTATTCAGGATTAGAAGTCTGTAGTTTCCTGAGTCACTAAATGCCAGGCTGTTGAAGAGAGATGACTGCTGCAGTTCTGCATTCATGTGACACAACGCCTGTCCAGAGGCTATGGTTAAATAATTCCACTAGATGTCCTGAAAGGTCATGCATCCTGCTATTCAGGAGGCATTACAGTGTTCATGAAACAGTGGCAGACCACTTTGCAATTAAGTCATGATAAAGGACAAATTATTATCCCAGGGGTAAATATTCAAAGGTGGATATTCCAGGGTGACTCCCTGTCACTGCTGCTATACTGTCTTTCCCTTAACTCATTAAGCTGTCTACATAATAGCTTAGGCCATGGCTATAATTTGATTCTTAGAAAACAACAAAGTGTAAAGACATCTCATCTTCTCTTTGTCAATGATTTAAAACTGTACAGCTCATCAGATGAGGAACTGAAAGCACAACTGCAGGCTGTCAAAACTTTTTCAGATGATATAAGAATGTCATTTGGTCCTGATAAATGTGCAAAAGCAACCTTTAAAGCAGGAAAACTGCAGCCCCAACAAAACATCAGTTTGGAACAAGAATGTCATATAAAAAAACTTCAGCAAGAGGGAGTGTATAAATATTTGGGAAATGATGACGGATCAACAATAAAACATGAACAAATGCAAATAAATCTTAGTAAGGAATACTTCAGAAGACTTAAATTAATCCTGAAAACAGCATTGACATCTAGGTTCATAGGTAGGTACTGGGCTATCTGCCCGAAGGCATATATTAGCCCAGCCATGTTGTGCAGTATTCACCACCCCTTTGGTTAGATCCCTAGGCCCTTGATCTAGCAGCTAGTACCCTTGGACCCTATCTAGTAGAGCTGTTGGTATGATCCCTGGTGTGAATTTTCTGTTACTCATCCACTCGTCAAGGTTCCTCTTGAAGAGTGATAGTGAGGGGCTCTGTCTTATGTAGATCGGGACCTTGTTCCATAGCAAGGGAAGTCTTTGCGAAGGGAATCTATCCCTCCAGCATGTTCTATTCATTGTTCTGCTGAGGTTTATATCCCTAGAGCATGTAGCTCGAGTGGATTTGGTTTTGCTAAGATCGAGCATGTTCAATAGTTCTGGGTTGGACATGGCTCTGTATGTTAGACAGAGATCGCCTCTGAGAAGGTGGTATGCAACAGAGAAAAGCCTTGTTTTTTTCAATCGTGCTGCATAGGGCAACTGTTTGAGGCCAGTAATCCTCTTAGTGAGGTACCTCTGTGGTCTCTCCAGCTGCTGGAGATGCCTAGCCAGGTACATTCCAATTGGTGCATTGTACTCAATAATGGGTCTGATGAGGGAAGAGTAGAGGGGCACCACTACATCCTTAGATCTTGATGCGAACCCTTTCGTGATCAGATGGGTCACATAGAAGGATTTTCTAACCACCTTGGCAACATGGTTATCAAAGGAATGCTAACTATCTACTTGGGTCCCTAGATCCCTTATTACTACTTCAGATTTCAGGGGGTTACCTCCTATGTGGTAGTTTGCAGGTGCTCTGTTTTTTCCAAAGGGGATTACTATGCATTTTTTAGCATTTAGCTTGAGACCATGGCTTTGACACCATGCATTAGTCTCATTAAGGCCCTTCTGGAGGATATCCATCTCGGCTGGAGATTCTATTATAGCACCCAGTTTGCAGTCGTCCGCAAACTTGGTCAGCCACAGCCCTTCAGTGCTTGCCTGTACTTTTGAGAAGTATATGCCAAACAGGAGGGGCCCCAGGACAGAGCCCTGAGGTACACTGCTCATTACTGGTCTGGATTCGGACATAGATCCTGCTACTCTTACTTTGTGGGATCTGTCTGAGAGCCAGTTTGCGATCCATCTTGTGATGTAAGGGTTTATGCCCAGGCTGGTGAGTTTATCAATAATACCCGAATGGGGAATGGTGTCAAATGCTTTAGCAAGGTCAAGTTAAGCCGTGTGTACCTCCTTTCCCTTATCTATAGCCTGAGTAACTGTCTCAAAGAAGTCCACCAGGTTCAGGAAGCATGATCTGCCCTTGATGAAGCCGAACTGTGTGGGGTCAAGTGTTTGGAGGTTCCCAATCTCTCCATTTATGAGTTCCATAATGATTTGCTCCATTGCCTTACAGATCAGATTGGTCAGGCTTATTGGTCGGTAGTTCCCATGGTCAGTTGTGGGCCCACCCTTGTGCAGCGGAGCCACTGTTGCTGTGTGCCATTCTATGGGTACATATCCTGTCGAGAGGCTGAGACTGAACAGGGTATTCAGATGCAGGGTTAATTCATTTTGGAGCTCGCGTATGACACAGCCCGGGACACCATCTGGTCCCATGGAGGCAGTGTTTTTAGCTTTAGATAGAGCCTTATTAACCAACATATCAGTAATAATTGGAGTTACACAATCCCCTGGAATAGTAATAGGCCATGTACGTGGTGGGGGGGGGAGGGAAATTTGCACTGAACCTGTCAGCCAAGATGTTGGCAATGTCAGTGGGGTCAGTGTATTTTGTTCCATTTTTTACTAGCTCAGAACAGACCTGAGTGTTGCCATTTAGGTTTTTGACGTAACCATAGAAGGCCTTATGGTTATCCTTGGCATCCTTGGCAACTTTCTTTTCGAAATTGGCTGTAGTTGACTTGATGAGGGCCCTCAATTTCTTACTAAAGCTGATCAGGGAAGATTTTTCTACTTGAGATTTGGCCTTTTTTTTATAAGTCTCCTCCTTTTATTGTATAGTTTGCTTATGGCCAGGGACCACCAGACTGGTTTCTTCTTGCGTGAGGAAGGAGTCTTGATTTTATTTGGGATAGCACAGTCCATGCAATCCTGAAGATGTATATAAAGTGCCTTGGTGTAGGATTCTGCATCCTGGATATCATTATCCTTCTGCAAGGGAATAGTGAAGCTTTCCATTTCTGACGCAAGTAGTTTGAAGTTTGCTTTGGAAAGTTTTTTTACAATGGTTTCTTTGACTGGGGGAGGTGGAGGGGTGAGGATGCCTAGGGTTATCAGTTTGTGGTCTGATCTGACCAGAGAGGGAGTGATAACGGGTGTGGCACAATGGGCGCCCATATTTGTGATGACTAAATCCAATATGTTGTCCCCTCTAGTGGGAGAACATATCAGTTGTTCAAGGGCATTTGAATTTATAAATTCTATGAACTGCTGGGCATAGGAGTTAGAAATTTGGTAGTTCGGCCAGTCTATACCAGGGTAGTTGAAATCACCCAAAATTATGGTGTTGGGTAGGACCTTTATATTTTCCAGTGCCTCAAGGAATGCTGAGTGAGCATCTTGGGACATGGTGGGTGATCTATAACAGGCTATGACTTGAAATGTGGTTTTTACCTGCTAATAGTTGCACATGGATGATCTCTGGGGCATCATGCTGCATCACTAACCTGGAGATGTGGGTATCCTTGTTGAATATGGATACACCTCCGCCCTTTGTACTGCGATCCGGTAACTGAGGTGAGAAGGTATGATATAAATTGTAACCTGGTAGTGCTGGGGTGCTCTCTGGAGCCTTAAACCAGGTTTCTGTCACTGCACAAACATCAATTTTCTCCATACTGAGGAGTGCCTCAAGTGCATGCATTTTGAGGTTGAGACTTCTGGCGTTGAGTAGCATTACCCTCAGTTTTTGGTTACCTGTGCTAGTTATGGTGCTTGGCTTGTCCTTTGAGCCTTGCCTAAAAAAGGCACTATGGGGACGGCAAGAGCCTTGGCCAGTATTCAAAAGCCTAGGGGTGACAGGTGCAAACCATCTCTGTCGAAACAGCGAGGCTTGTCTATCATGTCATTCCAGGCAGACAGACACTGGATCCCCTTAGAATGACACCAGAAGCTTAGCCAGTTGTTGAAATTGATCATTTTGTCTTTGTATTGTGATATCATTCTAGGTGAAGGTAGTATGCTACTCAAGGTCAGGGTCATACCAGCTTGGGCTACATGATCAGAGAGCTCCTCGATGTCTCTTTTCATGTAGTCCAGGGAGGTACGTCTTAGATCATTCACACCACATGTACAATGACAGCGTCATACATGTACTTGTTCTGGAGTGACCTAAGTGCCTAGGAACAAAATTCAAGCTATAAACCAATTTGTTCTTCCTGTCCTAACTTACAGTTTTGAAGTGATTGACTGCCCCCAAAATGTGTTGGATTGATTAGATAAGAAAACAAGAAGGATGCTTCATGCTCACCAAATGATTTATAAAAATCAGTGCAAACCAAGATTATATATTCCTTGTTCCGAAGGAGGGATGGGCCTCCTTGAAACTGATTGCATATTTAGATCTGCAAACATGGGACTCCACACATATCTGCTGACCTCACAAGACCCAGACGTAGTGAAAGTTTTGAAACATGAGATTAATAAATCTATGATGACTTCTCTGTTTAGTCTAACAGAAGCATACTGGCATCAAGCGAAATGGAATTCAAACCAGAGGTAGATGGAAATCAGGTAAGTTTGGCCTCCCAGGCCAAGGACAACCACAAAGCATTCTTTAGCTATGTCCACAACCACAAAGGCAATACACAATTATGTGCAGAGCTCATTGTAAATGGAGCCACCTATACTGAGCCAGAAGATATAGCAAACCTCCTGACTGATACATTCAGCTCCAACTTTATTCCTCTCTTCTCAACCTTCCCTCAGAAAATATCATCAAATATAACTTCCCCTACTATCACTAGGGAACAGGTCCTTAATGCTTTCTCTAAGACCAAGAACACTGCATCAATGGGCCCAGACAATATCCCAACAGGATGCCTTCTAAATAGCATGATACATGATCTATCAGGGCCTCTAGAATTACTGTTTAACTGTAGCCTCCCAACAGGCTTTGTGCCTCATGAATAGAGAAAAGAAACAGTCATTCCTCTGCACAAAGTTGGGCCATCTACAGACCCTGGAAACTACAGACCCATAAGTCTCACTAGTCTTATATGTAAAGCCATGTAAAGAATTATCATGGAGATGATCAACAGAGATATAGTAAACCTCCAGTCACTGGACCCAACCCTGCTTGGTTTCGTAAAGGGCAGATCATGCCTACTCAACCTG
The DNA here is from genome assembly GCF_019279795.1 of Protopterus annectens. Lineage (NCBI taxonomy): Eukaryota > Metazoa > Chordata > Ceratodontiformes > Protopteridae > Protopterus > Protopterus annectens. The sequence continues at coordinate 1,939,052,217 of NC_056729.1, read as the reverse complement.
ATGGACTTCTTTGAGAAGTTCACCAAAGCAATGGATGAGGGCAAAATTATTCACACTACCTACATTGACCTGGCCAAGGCATTTGACACAATACCCAACTCGGGCATTATTGACAAACTCAAGAAGTTAGGTGCCAACCCAAATGTCACCCAGTGGATAGCCAACTGCCTCACACACAGGACCCAGGAAGGTAGAATTGGGCAGTCCATGTCTACAAAGAGGCCAGTCACAAGTATAGTTTATTTATTTATTTATTTTTATTTATTTAACATTTGTTGACCGGGAATGTCCGACTAGGTTCCACAGAGCCTGTTTTCAGCGGAGGCCCGGGGAGAAATGCTCCAGATGCATGTCTTTGGACATTTAGACAGTTCCTAAGGGATCAGTCCATGGACTGCTCCTTTTTGGCATTTACTTCTCAGAAGTCAAGGCTAATGTCAGTGGTCTCTAGCTAAATTAGAAACTGTCATGGAATCTCACACTGACACAAATGTTCTCCAGGAGGGGCTGACACAGACAAATAACTGGTTTCAGTGTCATGGACTAAAACTAAATGTCAAGAAATGCATAATAGTATCCTTTGGGAAGTTATCCATCCCTGGTAACTATCATAATTCCAACACACCCCTTAGAGATGACCCAGTAGTCAGGCATTTAGGGACAAACATATATAGTAATCTAGCCTTTGATCATCATGTGTCTACAGTGGTAAGGAAATCATTTTATGTTGCGCAACTTATAAACAAAGGTATGGCATCTAAGTCCAAGGAAGTCATTGTTCCACTGTATTCGGCATTCATCAGACCTATCATTAAATACAATGCCCCCTTTGGTATGTATCTAATTGGGCATATCCAACAACTGGAATGTTTACAGAGGTTCATCACTAAAAGAATACAGGGCATAAGTAATATGTCCTATGCAGACCTCCTGAAGCCCCTATCCCTGTAGTATGTCTCCTACAGGCTTTTGAGGGGAATATCTATGCCTGGCATACAGGGCATTGTCAGACCCCACTCTGATGGACCTCCTGCATATCCACAAAACAAACAGTACCAGAATTACCCATTCTAAATTCTTAAACCTTGCCTGTCATATAAATAGGACCTTCTAGAAAGAGAGATCTGTATATATGCCAGAGACTACCCCATCTATGGAACAGGCACCCCATCCAAGTAAAGCAGAGTTCCTCCCTAATGCAATTCAAGTGCAACTTGGAAAATTGGATGGGAAACTGGAAATTCATCCCTGATTTGGCACATATGTCTCTGATGCAAACAGGTAACCTGTAAATGGTTCACCTCCCAGGCCCATGCTTACACTTACCAAGGATATCAAAACTCGTCCGAGATTTGGGATGCATGGTTAGGCTTAAAAAGGCCCATGTGGTCATTAGCCTAGTAAACACCTATGAACCTATGGACCTATCCGGCAGCAAATGAATGTGCCAAGAAGCAAAAGAAAGAATATAAGGTGAAGGACCAGATGAGAAGGCAAGAAATGTGGAAAATGCATAAATATAGTTGCAAGTATAGAAAACATCTGGAAGAACCTAATGTTGATCAGGATCGAATGCAGGAATGGTTAAGAAGGGGCGAATTCAAACCAAGAGATGAAAGAATAATATTGGTGGCCCAAGACAGTTCATAGATTTATAGATTCATTGGTTGGTAATAGGCTATCGGCCCTATGGCCTATACAAGCCTAGCCATAAGAATTCCCTGGCTATTTCTTCCCACAGTATTTAATTCCTTGGACCCCTGTCTAGCAGGGCAACTGACGTGATCCCTGGGGTGAATTTCCTGTCTCCCATCCAATCATCAAGGTTCTTTTTGAAGAGGGCCAAAGATGCGTGCTGCTTGACATGTATGGACAGTCGATTCCAGAGTCTGGGGAGTCTCTGAGTCAGGAACCTATCCCTCCAGCATGTTTTGTTCATTGAGATGACAAGGTTTAGATCCCTGGAGCATGTGTCTCTGACCGATTGGGATTTCTTTAAATGTAGCATGTCCAACAGATCTGGGTTTGACATGGCCTTGTATGTTAAGCAGAGATCGCCTCTGAGTAGATGATATGTGACAGAGTGTAGCTGGAGTTTTTTTAGATGGTCAGCATAGGGCATCTGTTTTAGGCCTGCGATTCTTTTAGTGAGATATTTCTGTGGCCTTTCCAGTTGTTGCAAATGTCTTGAGAGGTACATACCAAATGGGGCATTGTATTCTATAATGGGTCTAGTGGGACAATGACCTCCTTCTTTTTTTCTGGATGAAAAGCCCTTAGTGATGAGGTGTGCCACATAGAAGGATTTCCTGACTGTTGTGGCAATGTGGTTATTGAAGGTGAGACCACTGTCCACCTGTGTCTCTAAGTCTCTTATTACACGTTCGGTGTTTAGTGTACTGCCACCTATGTGGTAATTTACAGGTACGTGTTTTTTTCCCAAAGCGGATAACTATACATTGCTTGGCATTAAGCTTGAGCCCATGGCTCTGGCACCAAGCATCTGTTTCTGTAAGGCCCTTTTGTAGAATATCCACATCATTTGGGGATTCAATAATGGCTCCCAGTTTGCAGTCATCTGTGAACTTTGTTAGGTAGAGTCCCTTAGTGTTGGCCTGTACTTCAGAGAAGTAGATGCCAAACAAGAGCAGTCCCAGGACTGAACCCTGAGGTACTCCACGTGTTACTTGTCTGGAGGTGAATTTGGAGTCAGCTACTTTTACAGTGTGGGTTCTGTCAGTAAGCCAGTTGGCAGCCCATCGAGTGACGGAGGGATTAATGCCCAGCTTAATAAGTTTATCTATAATTCCAGAGTGGGGGATGGTGTTGAAGACCCTGGAAAGGTCCATATAGGCTGTGTGGACCACCTTACCCTTGTCCACAGCTCTGGAGACTGATTTGAAGAAGTCAATCAGGTTCAAGAGACAAGATCGGGCCTTCATGAACCCAAACTGCATGGGGTCCAGTGTTTGAAGGTTGCCAATGTCTTTGTTTATAAGTTCCATGATAATACATTCCATGGCCTTGCAGATCAGGCTCATCAGACTGATGGAGCGGTAGTTCCCGGGATCCAAGGTGGATCCCCCCCTTGTGGAGTGGGATAACTGTAGCTGTGTGCCACTCAGTGGGCACGAAGCCTGAGGTGAGGCTATGATTAAACATGACATTTAGGTGAGGTGCCAGTTCATGTAGTACAAAACCTGGGATGTCATCTGGTCCCATGGACGCTGTATTCTTTTTTTACCTGTGTGGCCATTATTACTGGAATTTGGCAATCTTTCGGTATTGAGATGGTCCCTTTAGTGGGTGAGAGGGGGGTGACATTTGCACTGAATCGATCTGCCAGGATATTGGCAATATCCTTGGGCTCAGTATATTTAATGCCATTCTGTTGTAGCTCAGAGCAGATCTGAGCATTGCCATTTAAATACTTGATATAGCTATAGAATGCCTTGCGGTTGTCTTTGGAATCTTTGGCAATTTTATTTTTGTAACTAGCTTTGGAGGATTTTATGAGAGATCTCAGCTTCTTACTGAGGCTGATAAGGGAGTTTTTTGCATCCTGGGATTTTCCTCTTTCCTACAACAGTTTCTTCCCTTTGTTGTAAAGTTTGTTTATGGCAGGGAACCACCAGATTTGCCTCCTTTTTTTGGAGGACAGCATCTTGGTTCTGTTGGGTATGGCATGATTCATGCACGAATGGATGTGCTCATAAGGTGCCTTAGTGTAGGATTCAGCAGTGGAACTTTCAGTTCCCGTTTGCATGGGTGTCATGAAGTTTGTCACTTTTGACTTGAGTAGCATGAAGTTAGTGGGTTACATACACCTTGGTCTACAAAGTCCATTGAACATGTGGGAGAAACAGACAAATGTAGGTCTTGTAAAACAGAACTGGAAACAGTTGTACACCTCATTGCTGGTTGCGGCATACTAATGGTAGAAGGACTGTATAATGAAGGGCATAATAATGTGGCATGACTGTGGCATTAGGGATTGTGCAAATATTATATTATTGAAGCTGAAAAACACTGGAAACATGAGCCACAAAGCATCAGAAAATGATGAAGTCTATATCACATGGGATCACCCTTTACCAACAGTTCAAAAGATAGATGCTCGAAAATCAGACAGAATTTTTGCCCACCTTCCCACCTGTTACTGTGGTGTTCTTAAACACCACTGTCTTTTTAGTTGCCTGCCCCTTATGTTAATTTGACCCTATATCTCATTTCCTCTCTGCTTTCACTGGCTGGTGTGAGTAAGCACAAAATTATCCACTTTGTGAAATCACTCCCCTTCAACTATTTAAATTTATTGGCCATCCTACTGTATTCCATTGTACCAGAATACAAAAGTGCCCACCCCTTTCAATCTATCTTGCTCTTTTAAAAATAGTGGCTCTCCACTAAAACTTAACTTTTGTACAGCTAAAACTTAATTTCCCACTTTCATATCTAACTGCTTAGTGCACACTACAGTGTTTAGGATAAACCATTTTTTGTCATCTTACCTTTAAGTGTCACATCCAAGACCACCAGTTATTGTAGACCCCACTTTCTGCATCTCAGTAGTCATCTTGGGATTAGTGCATCTGTTTTCTCCGGGTGAGAGAAGAGGTATAGTGGCATTATTTCCTGGAGACTGCTGATCACCAGAAAGCCTAATAACTGCTTTATACTTGACAGCTTGGAATCTGTGCTTATATTCTGATCTTGGTGAGAGGACGAGCAGAGTGCATTGATTCCTGACTGTTTCTGGCTGGAGAGTGAGTGTCTCTGCTTAATGTACCTGATTGGTCTGGTTGGTATTTGAGGCATCTGCAAAAAAAAAGGCTACAAGCCTACAGACCCTTGCATCATCTGGGACAAGACTATGGATCACCAGACAGGGTGTGGCCTGCTTCTTTTCTTGGGATTGGTGCTAACATTTTGCTTCTGATGAGAGAAGAAGCTAAGGAGTGTTGTATCCTAACAGAGTGAAGCTGTGGTGAGACTAGCATTAGTAGTACCAGGCAGTACCCATTCATGTGACTCCCCTCTTTTCAACATTCTTGACAAGCTATTTCTTTGTTTTCAGTAAATACTGCTTGATTTGTTCTAACTTCAGAAGATCTGCCTACATACTTCATCCTTAAATGTTCAGGGTCTCTGTATTAGGTTTCCCCTGTAGTGTTTGGCAGTGCTCTGTACAGACTCTGACACCTTGAGTGACATTTTTCCTGTAAAAGCACAACTGGAATTTCTCCAATATCTAGTTGCACACAGAACAACTAGTTTGTAGTGACTAGCACTGTCCACATAGTTGAAAAACGGATACTCCTGATAGTGACTGATATTCTCACTCCAACAGTCTAATCAATAAAAAAGGGTCTGTTGCCGTGGATATGAACTTTCCTACTGTCTCCATTATAAGCTTTGTGGATATGGGCATTCTGAGGCAATGTAGAAATTGCCTCATGTTTACTGACAACTGGTTAATTCTCAAACAAACAAATATGGAATGTGAGAGATGTATTTACACAATGTCACTGGAGGCAAAGCTCTCGCATAAAAGCACCCTAATGTCAGTCAGGTTGTCAGTAGTACACATGTTGCACCCATTATGCACAATTCAAAGCAGACATATAGACCTACATATACTGAGGCACTTACATGTAACCTTCCTAAACCACAAAGACCTCCTAGACAAAGTACACATAAGAAATACCCTCAGCAGCCCCAAATACACTCTTTCAAAACAAGACCCACATCAACACATAGAGCTACATCTAATGGAGCCTCTACCTCTAAGCCCATAAGGCAAGTCACCACACAATCCAACATTCTAGTCATTGGAGACTCCATCGTGAGACCAACCATCCAACCCAATACCATATTCATGGGTGATTTTAATTACCCTGCTATTAACTGGGAATCCTATACAACATCAAACGTACATGCACAAAGATTCCTGGATTTTGTAAACACAAACTCCCTGGACCAGATAGTCAATACATCAGCCAGGGGTGCAACCATATTGGATCTGGTCCTCACTAATACGGGAGAGTGCTGCACACCCCCTACTGTAATGCCTTCCCTGGTAAGGTCAGACCACAAAATTGTCTCCTTTGAAGTAACAATACAACCTGGATCCCCAGCTCAACCAGGAATGTTCAGAAAGTATTCTAAGGCTAACCCCCTGTTATTAAGAGAGAACCTGACAAAATTGCAAGCCCCTATAAACCCTGTGAACACTTCTGCCTTTCCAGAACTGTTAACAATAACACTGTACAAGCATGTTAATAGCTGCATAGAGACAGCTGTACCCACCAGGGAGGAGTACAGATCTAACTCAAAAAAACAAGCCACTCTGGTGGAATCACAAAATCAATAGGCTGTATAACAGGAGGAAGAACATAATGTTATAAGTGAAGTCCGTCAGGGATCAGTCCTTGGACCATTCCTTTTTGGCATTTACTTCTCAGATGTCAAGACCAGTGTCAGTGGTCTCTGGCTGAGTAAATTTGCAGATGGCTACAAATTAGGAGCTGTCATTGAATCTCACACTGACACAAATGTTCTCCATGAGTGGCTGACACAGACAAATAACTGACGTCAGACATGGACAAAAACTAAATGCCAAGAAATGCATAATAGTATCCTTTGGAAGTCATCCACCCTGGTAACTATCATATTTACAACACACCCCTTAGAGTTGACCCAGTAGTCAGGTACTTAGAGCCACATAGATGGTAATCTAGCCTTTGATCATCATATGTCTACAGTGGTAAGAAAATCATTCTATGTTGTGCAACTTTTAAATAAAGGAATGGCAATCTAAGTCCAAGGAAGTCATTGCTCCACTGTATCTGGCATTCATCAGACCTATCATTGAGTACAATGCACCCTTTTGGATGACCTAACCAGGCATATCCAACAACTGGAATGTCCACAGAGGTTCCTAAGTTAAAGAATACAGGGTGTAAATAATATGTCCTATTCAGACTGCCTCAAGGCCCTATCGCTGTATTCTGTCTCAAATAGGCTTTTGAGTGCAGATCTATGCCTAGCATACAGAGCATTGTCAGACCCCTTTTTGATGGACCTCTTGCATGTCCACAAAACAAACAGTAGCAGAGTTACCCATTCTAAAGACTTAAACCTTGCCTGTGATATAAATAGGACCTGCTGGAGAGATAGGTATGAATCACAAAGACTACCCTATCTATGGAACAGGCTTCACATCCATGTGAAGCAATTTGCACAATTGGATGGGAAACCAGAAATTCATGCCTGGTTTGGCACCTATGTCTTTAATACAAACACGTAACCTGTAAATGGCTCATCTCCCAGGCCCATGCTTACACTTATCAAGGGTATCAAAACTTGTCAGAGATTTGGGATGTATGGCTAGGCTTAAAAAGACCCTTGTGGTCATTAGCCTAGTAAACACCTATGAAACTATGAACCTATAAACCGGATATAGTGGTCCATGAAAAGAAGACAAAAGTAATACTGATCATAGAAATCACCACACCCACTGACTACAGTATCCTGCACACAGAGAGAGCCACAAAGTCATTAACTATCAGGATTTGCCGGCAGAAATGAAAGCAATGTGGAAGATACCCAGACAGTTCCAACAGTAGTAGGTGCAAAGGGTCTTATATAAAAAAAAATTTACAATCATATTTAGATATGTTACTAATCTATGTAACCCCATATAAATTGCAGAAGAAGTCATTGCTGAGCACATTGCTGGTGCTGCAATGAGCACTTCTGGCTAACAACAAAAATTGAAACAATACTAATTTCATGAACTTTAATGGTACTTTGACTTATGAATGGCGTTCATTCTCATCATGGTATTACAAACCCAAAAAACTTGGAGAAATTAAAAAAAGGGCATTGCCTCATGTTATCATACATATTATTCTGAAGAGAAGTTGATGAATGTATGTATATCAAAGCATTTCTCAGCACATTCAGCCGAGTCAATTGGAATTACAGTTGTCCACAAATAATTTCAGGCAGTCCTCATTACGTAGCAGGTATGGCTATTTACAAAGTGCATTTTTATGATATGCCCAGTCTGGTTCAATTTCCAGGTTCTATTCTGACTCTCACGTTGTCACACAATCCCACGTTCTGTATGCAGCACAGCTGAGATATGCTGGTATGTGTGCACTAACAAATAAGCAGCATATGTGCAGCAGTAGCTGGTATACTCAGTGTTTCTGTAGTGTCTTTTTCTAGTGAAGTAGCCATTTCTAATGAATGAACAATTAAAGCACAATGTTTCAGTACACAGCTGGGTCTAAATGTAATCATTCAGTTTGTAAAAAAAAAATAAGTCAGAGACTGCAGGAAAAGGTGACCCTATTAGGTTATGATGCAAATATGGCCAATAAAATTTAAGAAAACTCTGTCTTATGGCCAAATTAAGTCCCATAAAACAGAAAAGTAAAACAGTTGTTTAACCCTGTCATTCTGATTTATTTTTTTATACCAGAATTAAAAAAAAAAATGCTTAACATTTATTTTTGGCCACTTCATGAACTGTCCTAAACTGTGATTTCCTACTTACTGTGTCATGTTTCTGCAAGCATTTAAAAGGACGGAGTCCATTTGTGAGACCTAGCGTTGGGCAAATAAAGAATAAAAGTTGTTTGTCTTTCGGCTTTTCCCAGTAAGGGGTCGCCACAGCGGAACTCCGGTCTGCTAATGATTGGCAGTAGATTTTTACAAAACGCCAAGGTGCCAGCTCGACGCCCAACCTTCAATGAAGACACGCCCATTTACACACACATGTCTTTCGAACGCTACCCAACCGCGGGGAGGACAATCAGACTCCACACAGGAGGCACTCCCAAGCCAAGCCGAGAATTGAACGGGAGAACCTCTTGCTGTGAGGTAACAACGCTACCGCCATACCACCGTGGCATAAGCAAATAAAGAATAAAAGTAGTAGATGGAAACCAGTTTCACAGAAGATAAGGAGTGGGGGGTTACAATGAAAAAACAGCAAAGATATTAAAGAAGTCATATGAGTTAACTCATTCCCTGCAGTGGAACTCTTGTCAGTTTGCACTGTAACTTCAATGGGCAGAGCCCAAGCTTTTTGATAGAATCGCATTTTGTTCTCACATTTCAAACAAATGTTCGTATCTGTAGAACCATAAGGGCTACTAAAGATATGTAAATGGCAAACTCTTCAACATAGACTATTTGTATTGTGGAAGTATTATTTAGGTTCTAGGTCTTAAACTGAATATTGTACATCACAGTAAACACAGTAAGTATGTAATATCTAAGTATGTAATATTTTTTTTAAAAATTAGAATATCCCAGCAACCACTCAAGCTACACACGTACTGTCGGCAGCATTTTGTTCATCCAAATGAGGGTTTAAATATGAGGCTAAATAGTTCTGTCTGCATTTCTTTGTTATAGAGATATTTAGAATAATATGATATTATGGCAATATGTATTTAAATATTATATGAAAAATTAATATCTTTACCTGCATGAGGCAGAGGTCGACTATCAATATAGTTGGGTTGCCATTGTGAAAGCTCTAAGATGAGATCTTTTAATACTTTGTATGTAGCATGGTTTTGCAATTATTAATGCAAATATGAACTAGCAATATTTGATACCTAGAGGTGTCAGTAGGATGTAACTGCAGAAGCACCTGGAGGCATCACTTGGCTGTAATGAGTTTAACATATCTGTGTGTTGTACTCCATTGTATGACACACAGGTGCCCCACTCACTGCACTGGACAAGGAGAAGATTACACTCATTTGCTTATCTGGAGCCAGGATCCTTTGAGTTACACATTCACTCAGGTCATTGCACTACAGGTATCAGTATGATTCAATCATAGTTCATCTCAAGAGTAAATGATCTGAGATTTATCTGTCTGGATTACATGAAAGGAGACATTATGGACCTCTCTGAATGCGTGTCTACGATGGGTATGTGCCTTGCACTGAGCAGCATTCTAGCTTCACCCAAATGGTGTCACAGTATGAAAAAAAATGATTGACTTTAGCACTTGGTTTAGTTTTTTTTGTCAGTCCGGGGGGGGGGGGGGTCAATATCTGTCATGGTCAATGGGCCACTTTGCTTTGTCAAAATGGCCTGCAACTGTCCCCTCTGGGCTTCTGGATTTTGGCTAGTATTTTATCCACCCCCTTTACAACCTTTTTAGGCCAAAGTGACAAGCCTACAGATATAGCAAATAAAACTCAAAGGAACTGAAAGGTGTTGCTTCTTTATGTTAGGAGACTTAACAAGAAACTCCACACCTGTAGAATACAGACATTGTGCAATTACCAAGACATGGTTTAAAGCCACAGAGAGTAATGTGGCAGCACAAGGCTATAGTGCTTTCCACACATATAGGCCATCAGCCACACAGACAGAGACTAAATGTAGAGTTGTCTCGAATTACAATAGGGACAAGTATACCTCAAAGTTGGTTAAACAGGATGATACCCTGGCATTCATCCACATGCATGTCACATTATATAGACTCCCTTATCACATCATAGCAATCTGTAGGTCACCATCTCTGTCTGAAGAATACCAGAAAACTTATTTAGACCTACTGGAAGCACACTCCATCCAATCAAACATTCTATTCATGGGAGACTTTAAAGTATGCAATTTTAGACTGGGAAATATACGCTGCCTCCAACTTGCAGGTACAATGTTTCTTGGACATTACTAGCACAAATGCCCTTATTCAGTTAATTCACACTTATACTAAAAGTTCAGACATACTGGTCCTGTTTCTCACCAATATGGGAGAGCGCTGCCCCCCCCCCCCATCTCATTCTCACTGGTGAGGTCTTACTCAAAATAAAAATTAACTTGAAAATCCCATCAAATCATGTTACAGATAAAAACTATTCTAAAGCAAAGTATATCACATTAAGCGACATTTTTTTTCAAAATTCAGTGCCCCACCAGACCCAGAGTTCACAGCAGCCTATGCAGAATTATTCACAGAAACAAACATGTTAATGGCTGCACAAAGGCTGCTGTACTGGCCAGAGATAAGCTCAAAACACTGGTGAAATCCTAATCTTAACTGAGTATATAATAAAAGGAAAAAGTCATGGCCAAAGTCAGAAAGAACAACTGTCATAATGACAAGAGCTCATTAATAAAACTAAACGGAAAACTAAGAGGACTAATAAAATCCAACAAGGCCATTTACAAGGTCAAGATAACTCCTCAGGCTAAAAGCATCCACAAGGCCTTCTACATTTATGGCCAAAACCTCAGAGGTGATATGCAACAGTGTGTAAATGGCACCACCTTCACTGAGAAGAGTGACATGGCGAATATGGAGGAAAACAATTTTTGTACTTACTTTCCTCACTTAGAGAAAAACAGCTCTTATACTCACTTTTCTCACTTGTCTAGAGGAAAGCAGTTTTTTGTTAAGGCAGGTCCAAGGGTCAGCTCCCAGTATTCTCTCCTGTCTATCTGATGAATCTGGGCATCTTGGGGCAATGTAGCAATTGCCTCATGTACACAGATAACCCCCTCCTCCTACTACCCAACACCACAACCTGTGAGAGATACACTTATCTAGCCAAACTGGAGGTAAAGCTCTCTCCAATAATGACTGGACTTGACAGTCAAGAGGAGAAGGTAAACACTTGCACCACACCACATTCATCGCATAGTCCCTCTAAACCTACACCACCAAAATCCACACATAGAAACACAAAAACATGCATGGAGGCTTTCAATAATAATAATCTGCTCAAGCAACAGAGACCTCCAAAGCAGAAACACAAGCAAACTCCACCACCCAACACAACCAAAATGACACATAGCCCACAGACTCAGTGTGCCAATAAACCATAGCCCATAAAGCAAAACAACGTACCCAACACACTAGTCATAGGTGACTCTATAGTCAGGCACACTGATGTCCCACTCACCACGCTAAACAAAGAGAAGGTTACTGCCAGCTGCTTGTCAGATGCCAGGATCTGCCACATAACCCATGCACTTAGGTCACTCCACAAGTACAAATATGACCTGAGATGCACCTCGTTGGACTACATGTAAAGAGACATGGAAGAGCTCTCTGATCATGTAGATCAGGTAGGTATGACCCTAACCCTGAGAAGCATCCTGCCATTGCCCAGAATGATACCGCAGTATAAGGACAAAATGATTAACTTCAACAGTTGGCTAAGCTTCTGGTGTCAATCTAAGGGGATCCAGTATCTGTCTGCCTGGGATGACATGATCGACAGACCACGATGCTTTGCCAGAGATGGCCTGCACCTGTCACCCCTGGGATTCCGGATACTGGCTAAGGGTCTTACCACCCCTATAGTGCCTTTTTTAGGCAAGGTTCAAATGACAAATTCACCACATTAACAAGAACAGGCAAGCAAAAACTGAGGGTAATGCTACTCAATGCTAGAAGTCTAAATCTCAAAATGCACTTACTCGTGGCACTCCTTAAAATGGAGAACATCGATATCTGTGCAGTGACTGAGACCTGGTTCAAGGCTCTAGAGAGCACCCCTGCATTACCAGGCTATAACTCATACCACTCTTTTCAGCCATCTAACCTGAACCAGAACATCAAAGGTGGAGGTGTGTCCATATTCATTAAGGAAAGCTACACCTCCAGGCTAGTTTTGTCGCATAATGCATCCAGGGTTATTCAAGTGCAATTAACTCTGGGCAAAACTGCAATCCAAATTGTAGCTTGCTACAGATCCCCCACCATGCCCCAGGATTCCCACTCCTCTTTTCTTGATATACTGGAAAATATTAGGGTTCAACCAAACACACTAATAATGGGCAATTTCAACTATTCCACCATTATCTGGGAAAACTACTCATGTACCAACTCCTTCACTCAACACTTTCTGGAATTCATAAATTTCAATGCCCTAGATCAACTTATCCACACCCCCACCAAGGGCAACAATATCCTAGACCTAGTCATTGCCAGCATGAGTGACCGGTGTTCCACCCCTGAAATCATCTCCTCGTTGGTCCGATCCGACCATAAGCTAATCACCCTTGATATCCACATCCCACCCCCACCCACCATTAAGGAAACCATGGTAAAAAATGTCTCCAAAGCCAACTTCATGCTTCTTAAGACAGAAGTAGTGAACTTCATGACACCCATGCAGATGGACAATACAGTTATGACTGCTGAATCCTACACAAATGCACTCTGTAAGTACTTACATGAGTACATGGATCGTACTATCCCAAACAGAACCAAGACGCTATCCTCCAAAAAAAGGAAGCCAATCTGGTTGTCCCCTGCCATAAAAAAAACTCTACAACAGAAGGGAAGAAACTGTTGCAAAAGAGAGTAAAATCCCATGAGTGAAGGAGCTCCCTCGTCAGCCTCAGTAAGAAGCTGAGATCCCTTATAAGATCCTCCAAAGCTAGCTACAAAAACAAAATCACCACTGATTCTAAGGGCACCCACAAAGCATTCTATAGCTATGTCAAGAATTTCAATGGCAACACCCAGATCTGCTCTGAGTTACAGCACAATGGCATGAAAATTACAGAACCGACTGATATTGCCAACATCCTGTCAGATAGGTTCAGTGCTAACATTACCCCCTCTCACCACTAAAGGGCCCATATCTATACAGGAAGAATGCAGAGTCCCTGTAATCACATCTATGCTGGTAAAAGCTACACTCTCTAAAACCAAAAACACAGCATCCATGGGAATGGACAGCATCCCAGGCTGTGTTTTACACGAACATCAGAACAAACTGGCTCCTCACCTAAGCACCATGTTCAATCATAGTTTCCCGTCAGGCTTTGTGTCCACTGAATGGCACACAGCAACAGTTATCCTACTCCACAAAGGGGGAGTGTCCATTGATCCTGGGAACTATTGCCCTATTAGCCTGATGAGCCTGGTCTGTAAGGCCATGGAACGTATCATCATGGAACTCATAAACAAAGACATTGGTAACCTCCAAACTCTGGAACCCACCCAGTTCGGGTTTGTGAAAGGCAGATCATACCTTCTGAACCTGATCGACTTCTTTGAGGCAGTCACCAAAGCCGTAGATGAGGTAAAGGTGGTTCACACAGCCTATATTGACCTCGCCAAGGCTTTCAACACCATCCCCCATTCTGGAATTATAGCTAAACTCACTAAACTAAGTATAAATCCCTACATTACAAGATGGGCTGCCAACTAGCTCACTGACAGAATGCACACTGTAAAAGTTGCAGACTCCAAATCTGACTTCAAACCAGTGATAAGTGGAGTACCACAGGGTTCAGTCCTGGGACCTCTCCTGTTTGGTATCTACTTCTCTGAAGAACAGGCTAACACAGAAGGCCTCTTGCTAATGAAGTTTCCAGATGGCTGCAAACTAAGAGCCATAGTCAAGTCCCCAAATTATGTAGACATCCTACAGAAGGGCCTCACTAAGACAGATGCCTGGTGTCAGAGGCATGGCCTCAAGCTCAAATCCAAAAAGAGCATTGTCATCCCTTTTGGTAAAATCTCTGTACCCATGAAATGCCACATAAATGACAGTCTACTTAATGCCGAATGTGTGATAAGAGACCTTGGGACACAGGTGGACAGTAGTCTCTCATCCAAAAGAAAAAAGAGATCATTGTTCCCCTCTACTCATCACTCATTAGACTCATTATAGAGTACAATACCCCTTTTGGTATGTACCTCACAAGACATCTACAACAACTGGAAAGGCTGCAGAAATACCTTACGAAGAGGATTACCAGCCTCAAACAGATGCCCTACGCAGACTGTCTCAAAAATCTCAAGCTTTACTCCGTCGCATATCGCCTACTCAGAGGTGATCTCTGTCTAACATACAAAGCTATATCAAACCCGGAGCTGTTGGACATGCTCCACTTAAAGAAATCCCAATTCCTCCAAGCTACATGCTCTAGGGACCTAAACCTTGTCACCACAATAAACAGAAAATACCCGAGGGATAGATTCCTGTCCCAGAGACTTCCCATACTCTGGAATAAACTACCTATCTATATCAAACAAAGATCCTCATTAGCACTCTTCAAGAAAAATCTTGATGATTGGATGGGAAATAGGAAATTCACCCTGGGGATCACCTCTGTAGCTCTGCTCAACAGTGGCACAGGAAAATCATTTTCTTGGGTGGCAAAAGCCAGGGTACCTTTTTGACTGGGCTTGTATAGGCCCCAGGGCCGATAGCCTAGTACCTACCTATGAACCTATGAACCTATGAACTGGATTAGTTACAGGAAAGGTGGGAAACAAGCTTAGAACTTTTTTTTTTACAGAAAAGCAGCTAAAACAGCAGTAAAAACAATTCAAATGCAGTGCAAGTTAGCACACTTGAGTGTGTAGCAATATTAAAGCAAATACAGTTGAAATAAATGCAATTAAATAAAAAAAATACTAAAAACAAGTGCAGAAAGCAGTAAATTAGGAAAAAATCAAAATTGAAGCACTTAGAGTATCAGAAAACAATACCAGCAAATATATAAATAATTCAGTCAAGCAAAATTAAGACAGTGCAGAACGCTGAACAGTTAAAAAGTGCCAACAATATACTTATTAGCTCTATATTTCCAGATTGTTTGAGAAGCACAACCAGTCAGAACACAAGGAGATTCTATTAATGGTATATTCTGGCAAAGCATTTTTGTTTTTTCTTGTTTTTTTTTTATAAAGTGGATAAGGAGAAAGGAGGAAAAGAAGATAATTCAAGGTTAAGAAACCAAGTGGGTTGGCCTTCTCAAATGTTCTCTCTGTATTAGGTAGAATGAGCTAATGACAATAGACTGGGAGGAGTGCCCCAGATCAAATTTATAGTAGGGGTGGGCAAATGGAATGTCACCAAGTATAAGAACAATACACCAACAAGGAGGGAGGCTGGGAAATTATAGTACAGCTACTAGCTACACTATTTTAGGCAGAAAACACTACAGAAATGTTTATCACAGCAGAAAAACAGCAGTGAGCCACTAAATGAAAGTTTTAACAGATAAAGGAGCAAGTAGATTCTCGAGAATGCTTTTAACTGCAAATAAAGCAGTTATATGATACACTCCTTGACAGGAAATCAGAACAAACAAACAGATGATTAACAAATGGTGAACATTTCCAGTTAATACCTTTCACACAGTGAAACTAGCAAAAAAGCTTTACAAACAGTGTGACAGTAAAAACCTTATTTATCAGGCCTGTAAGGCAGACAATTTTAGTAGAACCATGCAGATTAGTTTATAGCAATAAAATACAGTAAAAGTATGCAACAGACAATACAAAGTGCTATAAATGGCTAGAATAGTCAAAAAGTAGTAAAATAAGTAAAAAAACAGGATATTTATTGTTATATATCACAGATCAGAGTTGTGGTTAATGCCCCTCCTCCTCACAGCTCAGTGTGTATAGACAGAAATCCTCTCAAAGTTAGGGCTTAAATACCAAAAGATACAACCTGAAACAATTTTTAAAAAAGTTAAAAAGAACCACTGAGTGCTTACTCCAAGCCCCAGACCAGCCAACTTCTACCAGTCAACAGCCAATCAACACAATCCTCTCACGAAGGTAAAGAAAGGCTTCTGCTAATTCAAGATGGCCTGGGACATGTGCTCAGAACAAATGCAAACAAACAAACAAACAAACAGGCCCAGAGACAGCAACTCTGACTTGGGACTATACTACAGCTACTAGCTACACTATTTTAGGCAGAAAACACTACAGAAATATTTATCACAGCAGAAAAACAGCCGTGAGCCATTAAATAAAAGTTTTAAACAAATAATAGAGCAAGGAGACTCAAGAGAATGCTTTAAACTGCAAAAAATCAGTTATATGATGCACTCCTTTGCAGGAAATCAGAACAAACAGACAACAAATTGTGAAAATTTCCATTTAATACCTTTCACACACTGAAACTAGCTAAGTAAACTTTACAAACAGTGTGACATTAAAAACCTTATTTATCAGGCCCTGTAAGGCAGACAATTTTAGTTTGACCATGCAGATTAGTTTATAGCAATAAAATACAGTAAAAAGTATGCAATGGCTAGAATAATCAATAACTAGTAGAAATAAGGAAAAAAAACAGGATACTTATTGTTATATGTCACAGATCAGAGTTGTGGTCAATGCCCCTCTTCTGCTCAGTTCAGTGTATAGACTGAAATCCTCTCAAAGTTAGGGCTTAAATATCAGAAGATACAACCTGAAACAACTTTAAAAAAGCTCAAAAGAACCAGTGAGTGCTTACTCCAAGCCCTAGACCAGCCAACCTCTACCAGCCAGCAGCCAATCAACACAATCCTCCACTTTATCTAGTGTATCTTGCAACTGTACTCTTGCTGAAATATGTGTTGGGAGAGCTTGGATGGGTCACAAAGAAGGAGCTGAAACAGGCTGATCTCTCAATCTGTACTTTATAGAACTTGAAGGAGGTGGCCACGTCACAGAGGCAAATGGTTCTTAAGAGCAGGGGAGTCCATATACTGAAGAAAGACTAGAGGGACAAGTGATGTAGCATCTGTTAGAACCAAGATCCTATTACGAGAAACTTCTATCAATAGCCCATAACATTCTCTTTTCAGGCAACATGGGCATAAAACATGCAAAATAGAAGCTTATGCAGAATTCCTATTGGCAGATATTTATTGGGTAGCTTCCAGCTGGCTCAGAGGATTAATGGTACAAGTGGCTAGTGAAGTGCTTCCTCTGGTGAAGCGTTTGATTTGCTCCACCTCCTGGGCTGAGTCCATAAAGGGTCAATGTGGATCAGTGTTCTACCCTGATTAACAAATACAAGCAAACAAATAAGAAAACAAATAAAGAAAGAAAGAAACAAATATATCTCAAACAATGTGACTGGACACTATGAAAGATGAGAACAGTGCCAGAAGACTGGCAAGGCAAGAGATGAAGCTAAAGCTGCTTTCCTGCCTTTGCCTGTTACTGAGAACCCTTAGCAGAGTTAAGCTATTGATATTGTGTAATCACATGGTACATTGGTTTCCTCAGTAAAAGGTATATCCTGATAGTCATAGAATATACTACTGCATATCCTGTGGTGGTAACTCTGTCCTTTATTCAGGAAGAGAAGCCTGCAAACTGTCTATTAGAAATTTTCAGCAGGGTATGTTTTCCAGAGGTACCATCTTCATGTCAGACCTTCATACCAGGCTATGGAAGCATTGCTGGGAAAAGCATTTAAAGACTGCCCCCACCACTCCATCATCCACAGACCACTGATCTGGTGGAAAGGTTTACCTCCCTACTTAAAGTCCACTTTAGAAGCACTTGCAGAGCAGTTCATGCAGAAGCAGGACAAGTTCATGTTCCCATCTCTACTTTGCATACAGAGAGGTGACTCAGTACTTTCACCCTTTGAGTTGCTGTATTGCCCACAGGGTGAGTGCACCCTAGATTTAATTTGTGATGACCAGGAAGATGACCAGAATTCCCATAAGGAATTTGTTGTGGTATGTATCCTTAGTGAGATCATGGAGATGATACATGAACACCTAGAAGATGTGCAACACCAAAAGGGCTAGGGTGGTCAGACAGCAAAGGCCAGAAGGTATCCTGTTGTGCAGAAAGTGATAGTGATTATGTCCTTTTACCACAATAAAAAGCAAACATCAAGAAAGGGTTATTTCACTATTGTAAGAAAGATAAATGATGTAGTACAAACATCATGAAGTAATGTCATGATAAAGAGACACTGATAGTCAGTTCCTGCATCAGGTTATAGGAAGAAAGGGAAGTAGAATCATATGGTAGACTTTCTCAGTGAAGCTTAGTCTGATACTTCAGTGGATAAGGTAGTCCCTTCACAGCACCAGCCATTGCCTACCTAGATTCAGCAGATTCGGACAGTTCTACAGGAAGTAAGGGAAATGGTAACTAGTAAGCCAGAGTGTGCCCATATCGTTGAGCATCTTTTGGTCGCAGCACCCATTCTTTTGTCAAAGCACCATAGTGGCCCATCAAACAGACCCCTTATAGGATATCTGATTATGTTAAGCTGATACTGAGAGAAGAACTTCAAGTGATGTTGTATTAATTTAGGAGTCCACTAGTCCCGGGACCTCATTGGTGGTACTGGTGTCAAATAAACATGGCAACACCATATTCTGTGTATACTATAGAAAAGTAAACCATCCCACAGACTCAGATGCTTACCACGTGTCTAGAAGAGATGAAGCCTTTGTTCATCAAACCTGTCAAAGGGTTACTTGCAGTACCACTAATACCCACACTAAGGGAGGGGTCAGCTTTTCTGACTACCTTTGCATTACATGAGTTCAGTTAGAAGAAGAATGGCTCAGTAATCTTCTTGAGGATAGCATATTACATTCTCACAGGAGGGGAAGACTTTCCTGTTGCTTATCTGGATGATACTACACTTTACAGTTTGCCCTGGTAAGAAGAGGTACAACATTTTAAGGAGATGCTGAGCAGTCTAAAATGGCAGGGTTAAAACAGGTGTCAGGTGGTTATGGCAGGCTGTCTTATCCGAATTACAGAACAGGTGGTAATGAAATTCATCCAGAGCCCTCCAGATGTAGGTCATCCAGGCATGTCCCTTCATTGCTAATTAGAAGCAGATAAGAGCAGGTTACTGCTGGAAGTTTCTACTCAGCTATAGTAGGATAATTTATCCCATTACAGACCTTGCCAGAAAGAATAGACCAAATAAGACTTTATGGACACCAGGCATTACAAGTCCTTAAAAAGGCTTTGAGCTGGCCCCCTGTGCAAACCAATTCTAACTACATTCAAAAATTTATTAAGAAAGTAGATGCTTCAAACCATTGTCTTTGGGTTGTAGTTAGTCATATTTCCGTACACAGAATGGAGTTCCCCATAGCATATTTCAGCCAGGACTTCAGCCCTAGGAGGAATTCTGTGCAACTGTAGAAAAGGAATGATTGGGCATAGTTTAGGTCTATGAATGCTTCAACTCCACATGTATGTCAGAAGATTCACCATGGTTATATACCACAACCCATTAAAGTGGTTAAACAGAATGAGTTGATAAAATGAATAGCTGCTTAGACAAAGTGTAGCACTACAGTTCAAAAGCATTACTATCCAGCACTAGGGTGTAACTTCAAAGACCACCAAGGGGACTGCACCACAAGAATGGAATCTCATCTCAAGTGTGGGCCAAGGGCAGTGCACCAAAAGAATGTACTCTCATCTCAAGTGTGGGACAAGGGCAGTGCACCAAAAGAATGTACTCTCATCTCAAGTGTGGGACAAGGGCAGTGCACCAAAAGAATGTACTCTCATCTCAAGTGTGGGCCTAGGCAGTGCACCAAAAGAATGTACTCTCATCTCAAGTGTGGGTCTAGGGCAGTGCACCAAAAGAATGCACTCTCATCTCAAGTGTGGGCCTAGGACAGTGCACCAAAAGAATGTACTCTCATCTCAAGTGTGGGCCTAGGGCAGTGCACCAAAAGTATGTACTCTCATCTCAAGTGTGGGCCTAGGGCAGTGCACCAAAAGTATGTACTCTCAAGTGTGAGCCTAGGAGAGTGCACTAAAATAATGTACTCTCATCTCAAGTGTAGGCCAAGGGCAGTGCACTAACAGTATGTACTCTCATCTCCATTATCATTTTTCAGGGAGGCTCAATAAAACTTGCTCTAGGTTTTGTACAGGGGGTGAAGATGTAATACCTGAAAAAAATAGCCGCTGTTTTCAAATCAGAATGCAAGATGTACTTAAGACTTGTAAAACCTGCAACATGTATGCTAAAATATGTGAATGTATATCTGCAATGTGCCTGTTTTCAGTGGCATGAAAAGTTGTGTGAAGTTGTAATATTTTTGCACATTGTAAAGAACAGGAAGTTATGACCAGATGTTACATCAGGTAGTTCAGTACTTAATAAAAGCATTGCTTTTGGCACTTTGAATCTGCATTGGATGTGCTTTGCTATTGAAAATGTTGATACGAAAATGAAGTGTATCTATAATTCTCATAATACCTTAAACACATTATGTGAGTACCAAATTCATATCTGTCTGGGGATGACAAGATTATGAGCGGGTCAGCCACTGTAACTGCTTTATTATGAGTTCAAGATATGGATGCCAAGAAATTCACTTTGAGAACAAAGGCCCACGTGTAATTCTTTGTAGTGCATGGAGATTTATCTTCACCAGGTACTACAAATTAATCAAAAGTAAAATTAAAAAAAATAATTATAATGTGACATTTTGTTCCAGTTTTGAAAGCCAGTAAAGAATTGGGTGGGGAAGCAATTTAACTCAAAATACTTTGCGTACTTCACAGGATAGAAAGCAGAAATGAGAGGTGAAACAAAGCCGTTTTGTACCCTACTGTTGCTATTTACAGGCCATCACTGACTCCTTTTAGTGAAACTCAATGTTAACAGTGCCTCATGTTACACTAGGGTTGACCCAAGATATAATTTAGCCATTTTTTGGGCAATATCAGCATGATCCATGCACAACAAAAAGTGTTATGAGTGGGTCTTTGATCATAACCATGTTTTGTGTTGAAGACATGGATGCCGAGAAATGCTCTCCAGGTGTATCATGCATTCATATTGAGAACACATAATAACTGGTTCTGATCAGTAAGAGCCAATCATAACTCTTTGTAGTGCATGGAGTTTTATCTACTAAATGTACAAGCAGTTACAAAAAAAAAAAAAAAAAAAAAGCCAGTGTGCTTTGCCTACTTTGAAAGTCAGTAAAGCACTTAGCAAGTGCTGTCCCACAGAGTTAGGGACAGTTTTTAAATACTGCCCTAATTTAAATAAATTACTTAAAAAGTGACATCTGAAAACTTCAGCAGTGTGAGGAAAGATAGTCAGGGACACCTGAGAGTGAAGGAATGTCCCCTTCCCTGATACTGGACTGTAACACCATTTAGCAGTGTGTAGCAAATGTTACATACCTTTGAAAGTGCTGTTAGGCTCAGATGTCATACTTTTGATGTGTGTTATAGCCTTATCTTTTAGTGAATTTTGGAGCATAATCACTAAACTGTGTGTACTACATTGATTTTATAGGTCATTCTTTTGGTTAAGTTTGTTAGGAAGCCCCACACATCAATCCACATCTTTGATTAGAACTAATCCATTGGCCTACTATTATGCACAGACATACACTTACGCGCACACACACACACACACACACACACACACACACACACACACACACACACACACCTACAGTACACACACCAACACACACACACAGACACACGGATGCATACATGCACATGCACACACAAAATCACAGACGCACACATTCGCGCACACACACTCGAGCTTGCACACACACACACACACACACACACACACACACACACACACACACACACACACACACACACACACACACACCACACACCCACACCTACACACCTACACACACCAACACACGCACACAGACACACGGATGCATACATGCACACGCACACACAAAAACACAGACGCACACATTTGTGCACACACACTCGAGCTTGCACACACACACAGACCCACACACACACACACACACACACACACACACACACACAGTTGGTTCTGTGATATTTACCTGCACATACAGTAAGAGATGTGACCCATCTATAAGGGTGAATGGGTTGTATACTTTTTCCTCCCTGGTGCCAGTGCTATTTCTTAGTGAAGAGTGCATATTAAACCAAAACCTGTGCACCGGCTTTGTCCCAGCAGAATGGAGGACAGCCACTGTCATCCCTCTGCACAAAGGTGGAGCATCCACTGACCCAGGCAATTATAGGCCCATCAGCCTAGCTAGTCTGATCTGCAAGGCCATGCAATGTATTATCATGGACCTTATAAACAAGGACATTGGCAACCTCCAAATGCTTGATCCCACACAGTTTGGTTTTGTCAAAGGGAGATCATGAGTGTTAAACTTGGTCACCTTCTTCAAAACAGTCACCAAAGCCATGGATGAGGGCAAGACAGTGCACACTGCCTACCTTGACCTAGCTAAAGCCTTCAACACTATTCCCCACTCAGGCATAATTGATAAAATCTCCCAGCTAGGTATCAATCCATATGTTACCAGATGGGTAGCTTACTGGCTCACTGATAGAACCCACTCAGTCAAAATAGGGGAAGCCACCTCTAGTAGTAGACCTGTAACAAGCAGCACACCCCAAGGATCGGTCTTAGGACCTCTACTGTTTGGGATATACATTTCTGAGGTGTAAGCCAAAACTAGTGGTCTGTGACTGACCAAGTTTGCAGATGACTGCAAGTTGGGCACTGTCATAAATTACCCTAGTGATGTGAACATCCTCCAAGAGGGCCTTAACCAAAGTAACAACTGGTGCTAGAAGCATAGCCTCAAACTGAATGCAATGAAATGCATCATTATCCCCTTTGGAGAAAATAGTGTCCCCACTAATTATCACATTAATAACAACATACTAAGCATGCAATCAGTTGTGTGGGACTTGGGCACCCAGGTTAATAACAACCTGACTTTTGACCACCATGTTGCATCCATTGTACAGAAGGCTTTCTACATGGCCCACCTCATAAGTAAGGGTATTTCATCCAGGAACAAGGAGGTCATAACATCCCTGTACTCCTCCCTTATCAGACCCATTATTGACTACAGTGACCCCTTCAGCATGTACCTTGCCATGCACATGCAGCATTTGGTGAGACCACAGAGGTTCCTGACCAGGAAAATCCAGGGTCTCAAACAACTATCCTATATAGCTAGGCTAAAACCCTGTCCCTCTACTCAATCTTGTACAGACTGCTCAGAGGTGACCTGTGTCTGGCATACAAGGCCATCTCAGACTCAGCCTTGATGTGGTTGCTGTATATACATAAGTCAAACTCCACTCGAGCAACCCACATGCAAGGTCTCAACCTGGTCTGTGACATATATAGAATCTGTTGGTAGGATAGATTTGTGTCCCAACGACTCTCCCATCTGTGGAATAGACTTCCTCTCCATGTCAAGCAGAGTACCTCATTAGCCCTCTTTAAGAGGAACCTGGATGACTGGATGGGAACCAGAAAATATACCCTTGAAATCCCACCTGTGTCCCTGCTGGACAGGGAAAATAGGTGCCGACTTTGTGGGAACATGGGTGAAATTCTTGACTAGGCTTATAAGGGCCTCTGGGCCAATAGCCTAGTATTGTCCTGTGAACCTATAGATGATTCGCATTAGCCTTCTTCCTCTACTGACACATTTGCATGCCATTTTACCAGTGACCACTCTTTATGCTACAGCCAGTGCCAGTGTAAAGCTGCAGTGGAAGAGGTGACTGAATTGCTCAGGCTTACTGCACTTTCAGAATCTACAGAGTTAAAGTTTCTGCAGAGAAACTGTGGAAGAGTGCTTTGCATCACTGGAAAATCATATCATTATGTAGTCTTCAGTATGTTAAAAACAAGGAACATTTACCCTCCCCCTTTTATTATCTGTACTAAATAAACCAAGGGATACATTTTAACATACTCATTGCATAGATCCTTGTTTTGTTTACTCAGTTGGCCAGAATTTTTATGCAATAATATGGATTCATGGACTTCAACATTTGCATATGGGATGGAAGTAGTATGCTACTGACATTTTAAAAATAAGGATGATTTCAGTTTGCTTACAGTAGATTATGGCAACTAAGCAATGAATTATGCAGATGATGCAGTATTGATTTGCTAGCACTTGTAAGGTGCCCTTTTCCTGTTTATTTACATATGCTTTTTTGACAGTTAGTTCATTTAGGTTTTCACTGTTTGTTGTGGTACAATGAGTCAGCTGAGTATGCTCAGTTAGTTCATTTATGTTTTCACTGTTTGTTGTGGTACAATGCGTCAGCTGAGTATGCTCATTTAGTTCATTTATATTTCACTGTCTGTTGTGGTACAATGAGTCAGCTGACTATGCTCAGTTAGTTCATTTATGTTTTCACTGTTTGTTGTAGCACAGGAAAATAACTTTCTTGGGTGGCGTAAGCCAGGGAACCTTGTTGGCTAGGCTTACGTAGGCCCTTGGGACTATAGCCTAGTACCTACCTATGAACCTATGAACCCATGAACCTACGATGAGTCAACTGACTATGGTCTGCTTCTTAAACAATTTTAGTCTGGCTGAGAGTCACTGTTACGTCTAGTGAGCAGGCACAGAAGTCACTGAGTATTTTGCAGGAATGTTCCAACAGGCTAAGCTGTGACTAGTAGTTTAAGATAGCATTTAGGTTCATAGTTTGCTACTAGGCTTGCAGTCCAGGAGATCACTGAAGAGCCTAGCCCAAATTCCCTATTGGCCAAACCACTGTTTGATTAAGTTAAGGTCACACTGTAGACTGCGGGCTGGGGGAATTAAACCCTCTACTGCAAGAACTGCATCTCACAGCATTAATACTCTGTGTCATCTGAAGAGGGTTAAGGCTGCATTAGAGATAAATTATACATCTCACCAAGCCTAAACATGCTCATCACACCCAGTGCAGGGTAATACCTGAGTTATATTTGCTCTCTGAGGTTTTACCACTAAACTGGTTTTCCTGTTGCTTCAAGAGGCTGATGATAGAATGACTGTTCTTAGTTTTGCAGCAACAGTGTCTGAAGCATGTTTAGTTTAAAAAGTCCATAACAGATTGTGATGTAGTGTTAGGGGTTTATTTTTTTAATTATAGGCACTAAACAGCCTATAATTGCAAAGTACCTTTCAAAGGTAAGGGAAAACAGCTCTTAAACTTTACAAGAAAGCACTAGGAAGCCTGAAACTGATTCAAGCACTCAGCTCTCCTTGTCAATAAGGAAAAATTAATCATATGCACTAAACAGCCTATAATTGCAGAGTTCCTTGCAAAGGTAAGAGAAAACAGCTCTTAAACTTTACAAAAAAGCACCTAAACAGACATGTCCAAGGGTCAGCTTCCGGTGATTTCTCCTGTCCACCTGGTAAATCTTGGCATACTGGGGCAGTGCGGCAACTGCCTCATGTACACAGACAATCCTCTCCTCCTACCACCCAACACTACAACCTGCGAGAGATGCACTTACATAGCCAAACTGGAAGCAAAGCTCTCTCCAGCCGACATTGTGCTAGACAGTCAAGAGGAGAAGGTTAACACCTGCATTACACCTCAAGCAACTCATAGCCCTTCAAAACCCACACCATCAACACCCACACATAGCAACACTAAACCCACATATGTGGAGGCCCTTAACATTAACCTGCCCAAGCAACAAGGACCTCCAAAGCCAAAATGCAAACAAACACCAGTCACAACCAAAGTGACACATAGCTCACAACACCAGTGTCCCACCCAACAACAGCCCCTAAGGCAAGACAATGTACCCAACACTTTAGTCATAGGTGACTCTATAGTCAGGCACACTGATGTCCCACTCACCAGGCTGAGCAAGGAGAAAATTACAGTCAGCTGCCTGTCAGGTGCCAGGATCCGCCACATAATGCATGCACTCAAGTCACTCCACAACAAGTACAAATACGACTCTGTCATTGTCCATGCTGGAGTGAATGACTTGAGACGTACCTCCCTGGACTACATGAAAAGAGACATGGAAGAGCTCTTGGATCATGTGACCCAGGCAGGTATGACCCTAGCCGTGAGTAGCATCCTGCCTTCACCCAGAATGATACCACAGTATAAGGACAAAATGATTAACTTCAACAATTGGCTAAGCTTCTGGTGTCATTCAAAGGGGATCCAGTATTTGTCTGCCTGGGAAGACATGATCGACAAACCATGATGCTTTGCCAGAGATGGTCTGCACCTGTCACCCCTGGGATTCAGGTTACTGGCTAAAGCTCTTACCACCCCTATAGTGCCTTTTTTAGGCAAGGTTCAAAGGATAAAACCACCACCATAACAGATACAAGCATGCAAAATCTGAAGGTAATGCTACTCAATGCTAGAAGTCTAAACCTCAAAATGCACTCTCTCGAGGCACTCCTAAAAATGGAGAACATCAATATCTGTGCAGTAACTGAGACCTGGTTCAAAGCTCCAGAGAGCACCCCTGCAATACCAGGCTACAATTCTTACCACACTTTTTGGCCACAAAACCAAGACCAAAACACTAAAGGTTGAGGAGTGTCCATATTCACCAAGGATATTCACACCTCCAGGCTAGTTGCCCAACGCAATGCATCTGAAATTCTCCAGGTGCAACTAACACTAGGTAAGACTGCAATCCAAATTGTAGCTTGCTACAGATCCCCCACCATGCCCCAAGATTCTGATTACACCTTTCTAAATATACTGGAAAATATTAAGATACAACCAAACACCCTAATACTGGGTGATTTCAACTACCCTGCCATTAATTGGGAAAACTACTCCGGTACCAACTCCTTTTCCCAACGGTTCTTGGAATTCATAAATTCCAATGCCCTGGATCAACTAATCAATTGCCCCACCAGGGGAGCCAATATCCTAGACCTGGTCATTACCAACATGGGAGATAGATGCTCCACACCAGTGGTCACCCCGTCATTGGTCAGGTCTGACCATAAGCAAATCACCTTTGACATCCACATCCCACCCCCACCCCCCAGTAAGGAAACCTCCTTAAAAAAATTCTCCAAAGTCAACTTCATGCTACTGACATCAGAAGTGACAAACTTCACAACATCCATGCAGACGGGATCTGGAAGTTTGACTGCAGAATCATACACTAAGGCACTGTACGAGCACATCCACTCGTGCATGAATCGTGCCATCCCAAATAGAACCAAGATGCTCTTCTCCAAAAAAAGGAAGCCAATCTGGTGGTCCCCTGCTATAAACAAACTATAGAACAGAAGGAAGAAACTGTTGAAGAAAAGAGGAAAATCCCAGGATGCAAAAAACTCCCTCACCAGCCTCAGTAAGAAGCTGAGATCCCTCATAAAATCCTCAAAAGCTAGTTACGAAAATAAAATTGCCAAAGATTCCAAAGACAACCACAAGGCATTCTATAGTTATGTCAATAATCTAAATGGCAATGTTTAGATCTGCTCTGAGCTACAAGAGAATGGCATTAAATATACTGATCCCAAGGATATTGCCAATATCCTGGCAGATCAATTTAGTGCCAACTTCACCCCCCTCTCACCCCCTAAAGGGCCCATCTCAATACCAAAAGATTGCCAAATTCCAATAATCATGGCCACACAGTTAGAAACCACACTCTCCAAAGCTAAGAATACAGCATCCATGGGACCAGATGACATCCCAGGCTATGTACTACATGAACTACAAAATGAACTAGCACCTCACCTAAGTGTCATGTTTAATCATAGCCACACCTCAGGCTTCATGCCCACTGAGTGGCGCACAGCTACAGTTATCCCGCTCCACAAGGCAGGATCCACCTTGGATCCTGGGAACTACCGTCCCATCAGTCTGACAACCCTGATCTGCAAGGGGATGGAACGCATTTTCATGGAACTTATAAACAAAGACATTGGCAACCTTCAAACACTGGACCCCACCCAGTTTGGGTTTGTGAAGGGCCGATCTTGTCTCCTGAATCTGATTGACTTCTTCAAATCAGTCTCCAGAGCTGTGGATGAGGGTAAGGTGGTCCACGCAGCCTATCTGGACCTTGCCAAGGCATTCGACACCATCCCCCACTCTGGAATCATAGATAAACTTACTAAGCTGGGCATAAATACCTACGTCACTCGATGGATTGCCAACTGGCTTACTGACAGAACCCAGACTGTAAAAGTAGCTGACTCCAAATCCAGATCCAGACAAGTGACATGTGGAGTACCTCAAGGTTCAGTCCTGGGACCACTCTTGTTTGGCATCTACTTCTCTGAAGTACAGGCCAACACTAAGGGACTCTGGCTAACAAAGTTTGCAGATGACTGCAAACTGGGAGCCATTACTGAATCCCCAAATTATGTGGATATTCTACAAAAAGGCCTTACAGAAACAGATGCCTGGTGCCAGAGCCATGGGCTCAAGCTTAATGCCAAGAAATGTATAGTTATCCCCTTTGGAAAAAAAAATGTACCCATGAATTACCACATAGGTGGCAGGACGCTAAACATTGAAAGTGTGATGAAAGACTTAGGGACATAGGTGGACAGTGGTCTCACTTTCGATAACCACATCGCCACAACAGTCAGGAAATCCTTCTATGTGGCACACCTCATCACTAAGGGCTTTTCATCCAGAAAAAAGGAGGTCATTGTCCCACTGTACTCATCCCTCATTAGACCCATTATAGAGTATAATGCCCCGTTTGGTATGTACCTCACAAGACATCTGCAACAGCTGGAAAGGCCACAGAAATACCTCACTAAAAGAATCACAGGCCTAAAGCAGATGCCATATGCTGACCATCTAAAAATATTCCAGCTATACTCTGTGGCATATCGTCTACTCAGAGGCGATCTCTGCTTAACATACAAGGCCATGTCAAACCCTGAGCTGTTGGACATGTTCCACTTAAAGAAATCCCAATCCCTCAGAGCCACACACTCCAGGGATCTAAACCTTGTCTTCACAATGAACAAAACATGCTGGAGGGATAGGTTCCTGACCCAGAGACTCCGCATACTCTGGAATAGACTGCCCATACATGTCAAGCAGAGCGCCTCATTAGCCCTCTTCAAAAGGAACCTTTATGATTGGATGGGAGATAGGAAATTCACCCCGGGGATCATGTCAGTCACCCTGCTAGACAGGGGCCCAGAGAAGTAAATATTGTGGGAAGAAATATCCAGGAAATTGTTATGGCTAGGCTTGTATAGGCCCTAGGGCCGATAGCCTAGTACCAACCTATGAACCTATGAACCTATAAGTCAGCATTTAGTAAGCATGCATGTTTATCTGACTGCCTGAAGCATGCAGTATCTCTTTCCTTGTGAAGTAAAACATGAAGTGTGCAGTTCCCTACTGGGATTCATCAGGGTGTATGATTGCCTTTTCTGAAAAGGGATAATCTAGTCCTAGCTGTATTCAGGAGACCCCAGGCTTGGACCAGTTAAATCACTCTAGATGTGACATAGCACCCAAATCACCTTAGCCCATAATATACTGCTATTAATTGGAGTACCTTCTCCTCTCTCCTCCCCTGGATCCTCATAATATGGACTGGTGTTCATCCTCCAAAACATGATGCATTATTCTTTATCTTTGTACAGTTTAACAATCAATTAACTCCTGTTTCTTATATTCTTGTTGTTTACACTTCTTAGTCCAAAGAAAGTTACTGAAACTAACACTGGAGCCTAATCTACTTATTGCAATTAAAAATATCTATCTATCTATCTATCTATCTATCTATCTATCTATCTATCTATCTATCTATCTATCTATCTACCAGATTTTTGGAAGTATTCAGAATGCATGTGTATTTTCTGAGACATACATCTAGTGACATGAGTCAAATATACTGGGTGCCTGTGAATCATGGCTTAAGCAAATATTACCTTCTAGTATGTAAACAATATGTTGTAACTTCAAGAATCAGTTGCCAACCATTAAGTATGTTGGAGAGATTTCATTATTTTTCATGAAATCCAAGCTATGTATTTTAATCTAGTTAGAAATTAATCAAATATATGCAAATATATGACTCTCAACCTAAACCTCAGCTGTGTGGACACATGCGGCTGGGGAGAGTAGTGATGTAAGTATTATTTATAATCTATCATAATTTCATTTAGATGGACATAACAATTTGCCAGGAGCCCTAGAATGGATAACTATGCTATGAGAGAATAGTAGCTCATTGAAATGACTCTGGCTCGCCCTTCCAAGGTCAGAGGTTACATTCCGATCTTGATCATTGCATTGAATTGTCTTGTATTATACTTGTCTTTGGAGGTCTTCTCCAGGTACTGTGGTTTCATTCATTTTATTTGACTCTCCATGATAAATTGACTGTGTGTGTTTGTGTGTGTGTGTGTGTATGTGTGTGTGTGTGTGTGTGTGTGTGTGTGTGTGTGTGTGTGTGTGTGTGTGTGTGTGTGTGTGTGTGCGTGCAATTGTATAGTCAGTATAACTTGTATCATGACTTCAACAACAATAGGCCATGTGCCTACTCACAAAATATTTTCTCACCAAATTGTCTGATGCTTCCATAAAGCTAAGTATGTGACCCCACACACACACACACACACACACACACACACACACACACACACACACACACACACACACACACACACACACACACACACACACACACACACACATATGCACCCATACACACATGCAGCCACATGTTCCCTGTACTGCAACAAGTTGCACACTTTCCTTTCGTACAGAAAGTTGTAGTGTCTGTTCTGACAGCAGGTAGACTGATTGCTGATGCTCCCCTACGGCAGAAGGAGAGTCCTGTCCTTCAAATGAGACATTAAATTGAGGTCTCATCTGCCTGAGCTGGTAGTTCAGGTAGATGCAAAAGATCTCACAGCACTTATCAAAAGGAGTAGCAGTGCATTATTAATATTTGCACTCATTTTATACCATAAAATAACTTAAAATCAATCAGTTACACTCTATTTTTTGTCATTCATGCTTACATTTATTTACAAGTTACCAACAAAAAGAGCTTAAACAATTCATTTCTTTTTTTTATATTTACACTTTACCAGCACCTTTTCTTACATAACCATCTTCTTATGTGAACTAATCTCGCATCCTCTTCCATTGTGTTAAAACAAATTCTCACACCTTTTTTTTCTACAGCATACATATATTGCAAACAGTACTTTATCATACGTCCCATATAATGCCATATTCGTATTTAAACACTTACATACTTTACATCAATATACATGTTTCAACTTAATTCTTTATTCTTTGGCTAGGAAGTACTGATTTTCAGTGGTGACTAGTGCTGGATGCTTTTTCTGATTTAGCAAAAAAGTGAAACTACCCTTTGAGCTGACTAAAGCTGAGAAGAGCTGTGTTACATAATAGTCATGCTGCAATGGTGAACTTTAAATATATTTATCTCAATGAATACAAAGGATAAGGGTCACTCTGCTCCTTGACATAGGAATTAACTTAGCAAAACCTTTATAATGTAAAAATGAGAGATTATTCTGAGAACAAAGTTTTTTAAAAAAAAAAAAACCTAACTAAAAGGGCTTCTAAATCTTACTTCACACAAAAGCAAGTCCATTTTCTAAGAAACCCTAAGTACTTCTTTAAAGGTGTAAAGACTTTGCCATGAACAATAAAATCAGATGCCTTGAGTTGAGGAAGCAAACAGTGTCTCCTTCCTGTACTGTACCAAAGCACTTGCCATGTACCTTACAGCCCAACAATTCAAGAATACCTCTAGCTATTTATACAATTTTTGTTCTGCAAAGTCATGTTAAAGGAAGTAAATGTGTCTCAAAGGAATACCCAGCTCTATGAGGCTATGTTTAGTCAGTCTGTATCCCAAATTCTTATGGTCATTGAAACCTTCATTAGCATATTACTTTGTCATATCCGGTTTATGACACTGGACTGAAAACTGATTTCATCGAACTGCTTTTACACTAAAAATGGCGTTGATAGAAATCGGTTTTGGGAAATCATGGTACAGTGAAGATCGGAAAATTTGCCCTTTCCTCACTGTAGTGCGATCTCGGAGTTGGTGTATATATATATATATATATATATATATATATATATATATATATATATATATATATATATATATATCTATATATAGTTTTACCATTGAAATATCGGCATAGCATTGTACGCCTATGAACTATTCGAGCTACAGATGTTAGAATAGTTCATATGTGTGCAGGCTATGTAATTGAACGGTATATTTGTGAATGTACTGTGCATTCGTAAATATAACGTTCAATTATGTAGAGGCATCGCTGTACAGTGCTGTTAGGGAAATACATCCCTTTTCTCACTGTAGTGTGATCACGGAGTTGGAATATTTAGTTAGGGGGGGTGTGGGGGGTGCAGCCCCTCCCCACAAAACTGAATTCTTTTAACGGCATTTACGATGTAAAGGCCGTTCGATGAAATCAGTTTTCGATCCAGTGTCATAGACCCGTCATATCATCACTTTCTGTCTAGTACACTTTGTTTTCCTGCGGAAAGCCACCATAATTAATCTAATACCGTAATGAGGACCATAGCATTCAAAGGGTCATTTACATCTAGTTTCTTGCTTGTTCATTTCACAAATGTCTTTGAAAAGACACATCCTCGCATCCAAGAAAACTACTATGCAGATTCTGTCATTCTTTTGGAATGTCAGCTAGGATTGATAGCTGCCAATCACCACCCCCCCAATCCCTCATTATTATGTGTACAAAGACATTGATGCAAGGCAAGTTACAGCAGTGGTGTTTACTAATCTTATATAAACTTTTCATAGTTTGCAATTTCAAAAGAGGATAACTGCAAGACCTAAAACATCATGACCTTTGGTATAACGCCTTGCACTAAGTGAACTAGAAGTAAAGTTGTCCCATTCTAGTTCCATTCTTTTCTTCTGTGTATGTTAATAAAGAATTGGTCTTACAGTACTCAATTTTTCCCATTATTATTAATACACTCTTTTACTGGCTCCTCCTCATTATTATTAATACACTCTTTTACTGGCTCCTCCTCATTATTATTAATACACTCTTTTACTGGCTCCTCCTCATTATTATTCGTATGTGTCATAATAATATGGCAATTTGGTTTGTAGTCCTCTCATAGTTACACAATACTCCATTTATTGTTACTGGTATTTGGTGCCCAACTAGAATGTTATGATTTGCTTTAATATTAAGTTCAGTAAAGTTAACACTAAGTTGTTAATTTCATGAAAACATCTGCCACATTCCTCAAAGGAGTACGCTGTACTTGTTCGTCATGGAAACTACTGAAATTGTTTGTTTGTTTTTTTCACATATTTTAGTATAGTACATAGGTAGTTACTAAGTATAAGGTTAAGTACACCAGCAAAGACCCTGTACCTCTCAGCTTTCAAGCATTAAAAATCAAAGCACCAGTCTTTTAAAAATCATACCACAGGATCAAAAAGAGGAGTACTTTCTTATTTTTCTCAATAAAAATATTTATGTCCAATACCCTATATAGATAATGATAGGGACTATGATAGGGTGTTCCTAGGTGTTAGTAGTTGAGGGTCACCTTTATGTACACAGACAACCCCCTACTACTACCACCTGGGTACACAATATGTGAGAGATGCAATTACATTAAAAACCTAGAATCCTTGCTGTCTCAATTACAAGCCAGTACATCTGGCACTGAGAAAGTTGTCTGCATAAACACTGCGAACACCACACCTCTAACACCACCCACATTTGTACAACACATTCCTACATATCCGGGGGTTCTCAACAAAAACATACCTAAACAAAAGAGACCTCCGAAGCAAAAACACATGCACATCACAACCCACAGCACCAAGCATCACATGTAGTACACACGTCTGTGTCTCACAGCCTCTAAGGCTCAGCCACAAACCCAACATACTAGTCATAGGACACTCTATCATGAGACACACAGATGTGCCCCTCACCAGGCTAAAAAAGCAGAAAGTCATGGCAAGTTGCTTGTCAGGTGCTGGAATCCACCATATCACACACGCAGTCAAGTCTCTTAACAAC
This sequence comes from Protopterus annectens, assembly GCF_019279795.1. Lineage (NCBI taxonomy): Eukaryota > Metazoa > Chordata > Ceratodontiformes > Protopteridae > Protopterus > Protopterus annectens. The sequence goes on along the minus strand of NC_056729.1, from coordinate 1,939,017,609 downwards.
AGGTACTGTTATGACTCTGTCATAGTCTATGTTGGTGTGAATGACTTAAGATGTACCTCTCTGGACTATATGAAGAGAGACATGATTGAGCTCGCTAAATATGTGTCTCAGGCTGGTATATCCCTAGCCTTAAGCTACATCCTACCATCACCTAGAATGATGCCTCAATACAAACAGAAAATGATTGATTTTAACAATTGGCTTAGTTTCTGTTGTCATTCCAAGGGGATCGAGTACCTGACAGCCTGGGAGGACATGATTGACAGACCAGGATGCTTTGCCAGAGATGGTCTTCATCTGTCTCCTCTGGACTTCAGTTCTCTGGCAAAGGCTCTTGCCTCCCCATAGTGCATTTTTTAGGCAAAGTCATGAGCACAAAATTACCAACATGAAAAATTCTTCTAAATGAAATTTAAAGGTCATGCTGCTAAATGCTAGGAGTCTTCACATGAAACTGCACTCATTGCAAGCACTCTTTGCCCTGCAGGATGCTGATATTTGTACAGTCATGAAACCTGGTTAAAAGGACATTGGCAACCTTCAAACACTTGACCCCACACAGTTTTGTTTTGTCAAAGGGAGATCATGCTGGTTAAACTTGGTTGGCTTCTTCAAAACAGTTACCAAAGCCATGGACAAGGGGAAGACTGTGAACACCACCTACCTTGACCTAGCCAAATCCTTTGACACTATTCCCCACTTGGGCATAATAGATAAACTCTCCCAGCTAGGAATCAACTCGTATGTTATCAGATGGGTAGCTAACTGGCTCACTGATAGAACCCACTCAGTCAAAGCAGGGGAAGCCACCTCTAGTAGTAGACCCATAATGAGCAGTGTACCACAAGGATCGGTCTTGTGGCCTCTACTGTTTGGGATATACTTTTCTGAGGTGCCAGCCAAAACCAGTGATCTGTGGCTGACCAAGTTTGCAGATGACTGCAAGCTGGGAACCTTCTTAAATTCCCTTAGTGATGTAAACATCCTCCAAGAGGGCCTTACCAAAACTAATGTCTGGTGCCTGAAGCATGGCCTCAAACTGAATGCCAAGAAATGCATCATTATCTCCTTTGGGGAAAATGTCATCCCACCAATTATCATATTAATAACAATGTACTAAGCACACAATCAGTCTTGAGGGACTTGGGCAACCAGGCTGACAGCAACCACACGTTTGACCACCACGTTGCCTCCATTGTATAGAAGGATTTTTACATGGCCCATCTCATAAATATGGGTATTTCATCCAGGATCAAGCAGGTCATACCATCCCTGTACTCCTCCCTTATCAAATCCCTTATCGAGTACAATGTTCCCTTCAGCATGTACATTGCAGCAGTTGGAGAAACCACAGAGGTTCCTGACCAGGAAAATCTATGCCTCAAACACCTATCCTATACCGATAGACTAAAAGCCCTGTCCCTCTACTTAGTCTCATACAGACTGCTCAGAGGAAACCTGTGTCTGGCATATTAGGCCATCTCATGCCCAGCCTTGATGGAGTTGCTGCATATCCGTAAGACAAACTCCATTCGAGCAATCCGCACACAAGGCCTTAACCTGGTCTGTGACATTAATAGAACTTGTTGGCATGATATATTTGTATCCCAAAGACTCCACCATCTGTGGAATAGACTCCCTCTCCATGTCATGCAGAGTACCTCTCTAGCCCTCTTTAAGAGGAACCTGGATGACAGGATGGGAAACAGAAAATACACCCCTTGGATCCCACCTGTGTCCCTGCTGGACAGGGGGATACAGGTTCTGGCTTTGAGGGGAACATGGGTGAAATTCTTGGCTAGGCTCATAAGGGCCTCCCAGGCAATAGCCTAGTATCATCCTATGAACCTATGAAGCTATGAATATTTGTTAAGGCATAGTTGAGTTATTTAATAAGGTATGTACTCATAAACAAGTGTTATTTTATGAAGGCTCTCAGTCAATTTAGGATGAGTGAAGGTAAATCTGTGGGACAAAATGATAGTGCTATGCCTAAATCATAGCAGCTGATAGGTATGGATGAGATTATCCCAGTTTCCCTGTTGCAGCTGGGTACTGTCTAGTTAAAGTAAATTGCTCATTATTACAAAGTAGGCAGATGAAGGCTGAGAAGTGAGAAAATCAAACCATGAACTTCAGGAACTCATAGCCTTAATCCACTCTGCTAACTGCCAGCTATATTGACAGAACTGTCCAGAGATTAAAAAGCAAGACAAAAAGAGATGCATCCACACTCACCACTTTACTATTCCAGAATTACTCTGTACAGAAGGGATACATGTCATACATTGCATCTTAAGAGTGAACCCCTAATGAAAGATATGGTGCCTTATTTGTTTCTCTCTCTCTCTCTATTTAGGATTTATATATATTTATATATGGGTGTCAGAACTCTAATCGAATGGACAATATGCTGACACGTGACTTGTCGACACCATTTGGTCGATGTAGACAGATAGTCAAGAGGTGTGTGATATTAAGAATCCTCAGGTAGGGGAATACTCCCTTTCCCCAGGGGTTGTGGAATCTCTGAGTTAGTGTATATATAATTAGCAAGGGATGTGGAAAGATGGGCTTGCCCCCCCCCACAAAAGAATTGCTGTTGGTTTAGTCTACTTGAGGGTGATCCCCAGAGCATATGTAGAACATGTCGTTATTTGTGAATTTGACATTATGACATCACTCTACTTGGTGTCAGCGTAGTGTCTATTCGATTGACTGCCAAACACCACATATATTTATCTTTATATATATATATATATATATATATATATATATGTGTGTGTACATATCTATATCTATATATATATATATCTTTGGAATTTTTCCTGACCAATCTCTGTCAAGTACTTTGTGTGTGAACACAAATGTAAATGAGATTCACTGGCCATTTAAAACATGCTATAATATTTCAGTTTAATCACTGAAGAAGCTCTTAGTAGGGGGTATTCATCTATACTTTGAAATATTATTTATCATTTATAACAGGAAACGAACACATTGCAGCTTGTTGTTAACAAGATTTGCAGGCCTATGTGTAACCCTCATGTCACAGAATCAGGTCCACTGTGGGCTCCTGCATTTTTCAACTCACGCATCCTGGCATCTACCTTGTCAGAGCATAGAGCGGTGCACTTTAAACTAGAATCAGGCCACTTACTTCTTATTATGTCTCATTTCTGGCACTTAATGTTACACACTTTGCACTTGAATGTCATGGAAATCCATCCTCTGTTGTACATCCCAAACTTTGAAAAACACTCCATCGCAGTATGACATGTTAGGCCTCTTGTCATGAGACTGTAGTTTAAATGACTAAAGATCCTATGAATGAATCCAAAATCATGAAAGCTACAAAGGACTGATATTCACAATCATGAAACAAATACCAAAAATTACAGAAAAGTAAATGCAGAAGATTTAATATACCAAATGAAAATAAAGAATGGTTTTGCAATGAAACAAGCTCTTGGTACTCACTGAGTGAGCACTGCAGTCTTTGCATTTCCCTTAAATATATACTCTAAACCAATGGCTTAGAAACATTGATTTATGCACACATCCAAACAATATGATGCCACGTTTGGCCCTTGGTAAATATTTCCTTCAGCTAAGACACAGTAGAATTGCTGCATCTGCAGGGTAATACTTTATCACCCATGCACCCACAATCTTTCAAGGTGTATATATACTGGGGAAGAGATGACAGCTTGACAGAAGCAAAAGCTTACGTGGACAGTAAACGGCACTACGTGCTCAACTTTCTTTGCACGTTCTGCAGTGTGAGACTTGAATTGTATTTTGAAAAATGTACCAATCGGTATTAAATCCAAATTCATTGGAACAGCTGGAATAATTTGTTTTATTAAATATTCATCTAACGAAACTCACAAATTATACTCTTAAATAATCCTTTCAGAAAATAAAATGTGTTGCATTAATCAAGTCATAGCATTACAATTTAAAATTTTGTAAACTTCATTACTCTGTAATAAGTAAGAGTTTGAGAGATATTTATGACCCAACTAAATTAACAAATTTTATATCTCCTGCTTAGAATGAGGCTGCAGTTCCTGTGGCTTTAAATGTACTGTTCATTGTAACTGTTTTCCTAAGAAGCATGATTAGACACCAAGCCCCGAGAGAGAGAAGTGCGAGCAGTTTTATCCAGCAGCTCACCGAGAAAATTACCTTTATTGCCTTTCAGCTTGGCACAGCAGCATTTGTTTGTTTGCACAGCTTTGTTGATTTAGTACGGAGCGTAATATTTGGAAGCCTCTGGCATTATCCTGCCTTATGCACTTGAAGTTTGTCTTTTTTGCTTAATGATGGGTAACATACTATATTGGATGCAAGGTGACAGCAAAAGAAACTTTGGAAAACTAAGAATGCCACACTAACCAAACTTGTCTGTTTTGATATTCAGTCTATATAGTACTTGTGTCTGTATATGTATATATTAAACATGCATTGCATGTGTGTTTCTGTGTGTGTGTGTGTGTGTGTGTGTGTGTGTGTGTGTGTGTGTGTGTGTGTGTGTGTGTGTGTGTGTGTGTTCATCTCTGTACTCTTGTAGACATATATGTATATATATATATATATATATATATATATATATATATATATACACACACACACACACACACACACACACACGCATATATATATATATATATATATACACACACACACACACACACACACACACACACACACACACACACACACACACATATATATATATATATATATATATATATATATATATATATATATATATATATGGGATCCGTAAAGATGCTCAACTGCATCTTTCACTGAATCCCAAATTGGTGGGCATACTTGCGTGAAAGTGCTGTTCACCGAAGCAGCACTTTCGCGTAAGTATGCTTGTTGTTCCGGTCATACTATGGTGCGGTAAGGGAAAATTCCCTTTTTCCCACTGTAGTGTGACCTCGGAGTGAGAATATTACAGTAGTGGGGGTATGGGGGGGCACAGCCCCCACTCCGGGGGTGCAGGGGGGGCTTGCCCCCCTGCATTCAAGTAGATTTTGTGTTTTTTTTTTTTTTGTTAACATACTTTAACGGAAGCGCTTTTTCAATGAAAGTGCTTTCATTAAACTGTGTTGGGTGGTTTTGCATTCGGACTTTTGATCTTTCGATCAAAAGTCCTAGATCCATATATATATATATATATATATATATATATATATATATATATATCTTTATATATATGTATATATATGTATGGGGGAGCTGAATTTAGTTGAATCCTCATATGGTTGACATCTATTTAGTTGACAGAATTTGATCGACCACATATATAGTCAACAGGTTGTGAAATCACAAATTCTTGGGGTTGGGAAAATGTCCTTTCTGCACATTTTGTGATCTTTAGGTCAGTTATTATATATAATTAGCAGGGGTGTGGATGTGCAGGGTAGCCCTGCAAAAAAAAATAAAAAATACAATTTTTAATCTTTTTTTTTTTTCTTTTTTTGCATCCACCAAGTTTATTGTGTGATACATGCACAGTAGCGTGTTAATGTTCACATTGCAATGTTTTGTGGTTGACTTTGTGGATGTACACACACACACACACTACTCATACCTGCAAGTGGTCAGTGTGCAGTTCTAGTCGGGTTGCCGATGTTAGAAGCCCAGACGGACAACAGTAGTAGATATTCCCCTTATCCTTATGCTCTTGGGACCAAATTGCATTTTGACTACTGCTTACTGAATCAGATTTGTGTATACTTTTCTTTTTACTTTATCCTCTTGGGTATCAGTTGAATGATTTTAGAAAATATCACTCTGGTAGCCATCAGACATATTTGGGGCAGTGGAACAGAATGAATGATCATAGGTCCTCTCATTCATATACTCAAGTGGTTCACTGTTTGACAGTGGTAGGATTCAATCACCCATTAGTGACTGACAGGTCATCATATATTGTCGAAAGTGGGTCATCAATCATATGTTTGTTAAATTTATTCATATAATCTAAATCATGTACTTTGATTACAGATATAAAGCAGCACATTCTTTTTAAAGAATTTTGCCTAAATTGAAGGAATTCTGTGATATAATGGGTACAGCCAATGACAAGGGACTTTGTGTCCTGGTCATTTACTTGGACCTTGAGAAAGCATTTGACACACAGCTACATAGAGGAATCTTGAGGGTTATGAAGCAATGCAATATAAACCCATTTACAAATTGATTGGTAAATTATTGTTATTCCAAATGACAAACAGAGAATTATTATTAGGCGCTTTACTTATTTCTTGTTTTTGTTTACAGGGGAAAGTCAGACTGGACACAGGTTTCATTTCAGCAGAGATTTGGAGAGAAATTCTCCATTTTACAGAATGAGTAGGAGGCAGTTATACAACATTTACACAGTAAATGTACAGATATACATATAATAGTAATGATATGACAGTTAATCAAAAAATAATGTGCTAATATAGAATAGTAAATGAACATACACAGAATAGTAATTATATGGCAATTAATGAAAACATGACAGTTAAAAAAAGAATACAGTAAAATATTTACTTCACTGTCCCCTATTCAATATCTATTTACAGTTATTAAACAGATATTGAGTAGGAGTCAGTGAAGTAATTATAGGATGAAGATGGCTGTAAATTATGAAGAAGTATTGAGGAGGTCCAGTTAAAAGGCAGACAGATATAGTAGTGGAGAGGGTTATATGATAGTCAGTTAGGGATTGTGAAGAAGTCACTGTATCATGTGCAGTTACATGAAAGAGTGGTGAGAGTTAGTAAGGGTTTGGTGATTATCCAGGAAAACCACATGTACTGAGCTGGTGACTGAGTGAGTAGGACTTTAGTTGAATTTTTCTTCTCATATCGCTAGTGGGATGGAGTTCTAAAATTTAGTGAGGAGGTAGACAGTATATACATGATGGGGTTCCTAAAGGATCTGTCTTAGGACCTGTATTCTCTTAGTGTTTGCCTCATGTAGAAAATCCAATATCTGTTAGACATTAAAATTCAGATAAAATTTTAAAGTTGGGGTTATTTTACCATCTAATAAAGTAAAGCAATTACTTGATAGATGTTATTAGCTAGGCTAATGGTACCTATTTATAATTAAGCATAAGCAAATGCAAATATATGACTTTTAGTAAGAGCAGACTTAACTATAAAGTTATAACAGATAACAAAAACTTTTGCAGGACACCTGCATGAAAGATCGGGTCTATATTATTTCAGCGAACACTTAAAATAGCGAACGTTGTTTAATCAACCCATTAAAGTTGAAATCCCTAAATCTCGAACACATGGAACAGCGATTTTTTTCCAAGGGAAAAAGATCGCTGATCTGTAAGAAAAAAAAAATCCAAACACAAAATAAACTGGCGGGCTTTGCCCCCCCCCCCCCTACTTAAATATACCAACTCCAGGATCGCACTATAGTGGAGAAAATGGCAAAGTCCTGAACACGGACCAGTGATTTTTTTCCCTGGGAAAAATAAACGCTGTTCCATGTGTTCGGGATTTAGGGATTTCGACTTTATTGGGTTGATTAAACAATCGCTATTTTAAGCGTTCGCTGAAATAATATAGACCCGAAAGCATGGGTGCCGAAACCATAGATCCGAGGGAGGGGGGAGCCCTCGCACTTTTACAGCTGCAAGACCAGTCGGAAAAAAATTAATGAAGTGGAGTTTTCACACTAATGTCGATTCGAGAGCAGAAGTTAAACTAACTAAACTAGCTGTTCTTGTTCTCTTATTGCTCTGTGTTGCTGGACTTATGCTGCCACTGTTCTGTTCTGTTGGTGCTGCCACAGCCAGAGTCATGCCAGTGAGGAGAGTTGTTCTTTTATTTTCAGGAGTTATGCTGCTCGTGTGTGTGTGTGTGTGTGTGTGTGTGTGTGTGTGTGTGTGTGTGTGTGTGTGTAATGGCCAAGTTAGGTATAGCTCGTGGTCAGTGTTACTGAGGATCAAACAAGAGCCTGAATTCTCTACCCATACCACCACTTGTGATTCAGAGAGTTGAGTCCATAACTCTCAACTGTCTAGATTTTCACAGAATATTTGGCTCATACTTTTGGTCTGTTCCTCTTAACATTTGTGATTTTCTGGCAAATCAGTGAGAACTGAATTCACTAAATAATGATAGCCCTTTAAGTTTCAGTCTTCCTATGTTTCAGGAAACACATGGTAATACAAAACACTTTATTTTAGCAATTTTCTAAGATTATACAAGCAATATTTAAAATATGCTCCTGGTTTTGGGCCTTTGCCACCCCTCCCCAAATACATTTTGGCTTTTTCCAGATTTCTTATGCTGTGAAGTTGAGAGATTTAGTTGAGTGTCAAGTGGATTTTACAAAGAGACGAGAGCTTCAGGGGAAGAGAAGTTTAGTGCTTCTTATGCTAAGTTGGTTGCATTGTTAGTAGCACAATAGGTAGTATACTTGCTTTTGATGCAGAAGGCTGTGGGTTCTACTCCCACAGTATGCAGATGGATCACTGATACTGTACTGTGTTGTACTTTAAAGGGAGTGGATGCTGCAGTTCTATGAATGTCCTCCTTTGGAGGAGTTACCTAGTAACTATGTTTCTGTTATCAATTTGCCATCCATTTCCCATTGCAAAATTACTGCCTTATCATTTTTTTAATGTAGCATAGGCAATTTATTCTTCAAGGGCAACAGGCCCTTTATTTGTAGATGAAATAATGAAATATAAAGTTGTTTGCTAACATCTCTTCATTATTTACAGATCCCTTTAATGTAGAGTTATTTAGATGACTGTTAGAAAAATATGTATTTGAACATATATAAAGTGCTAGTTTAAAAGCAAATAGTATATAATGCATTTTATTCTATTAACAATATGGCAATAAGAATGATTTTACATGTAATTGCTTGAAGCTTTGGAACTGCAGTGTATTTGAACTCTGACCCTGGCAGTAGCCAGCTCAGCAAGCTTATGTTTTTCACTAATGATTATCTGTTGGGTCAGGAAATTAAATGCATAAAGCATTGAAAATCTTCTTCTCCTTCCTCTGGGACAATTGGCCTTGTGAATGTTACCAAGATAAGACACAGCTGCTGAGAAAATGTTGCAAGAAGAACAAAGAAGTGTATTACAAGACTGAACCAACTATTTTATTCGAGCAGGCCTGAAACCTTGAAGGAGTAACATTTACAGAAAGACATTATAACTGACCAGGTGCTTTGCAAGGCTGTATTATTCCCAAGGGAAAGCTTTTTTAAAAAATATAACATCAGCAATCCTTATGAATAGAATACTGTTAGTAAAAGTGATGTAGATGCCCTGTGACTAACCACGTCAGTAAGGTGGGCAAAACCTGAATGAAAATACTATAAAATATTCTGTACTTCCTGCATCATGTCAGACAAAACTCTGTACTTGTATGGTTTTTTGCCTCCTGGTGTACACTAGTAAACGTTTGCATCTGAGCCTCCTGTGTTGTTATCTTGTTTTTATTTAACAGTTTGGTCCTTCTTGAATTGGAAACCCTCAGACAGCTACAGATCAGAGTGTACCGGTGGTCAGACACTGCGCAGGAGAAGCTACCGAAATGGTTCTTCTTGAAATACAAAGACCTCCAACTGAATTGTCGTTTTGAGAGGCTGGCCACTTTCTGATCTGCGGCCGAAGAGCGGTCTCGGACTGGTCGACTCAGGAGGCTCAGGTAGGAGAATATTTGCCTTTTTTCTGTTTTAGATCAGGGACTAGGTTGCAGTAAATACTATTGTCAGAAGATTTGTTATACAGATCAGGGACAAAAGGAAATTACTGTATATTTTGTTAGGGATCAGGGAAACAGAATAAGGTAGGCAGTCATTCTAGATAAACTGTATAAGGAACTAAAATACCACGTGGTGAAAAGGGTTACGTAACATTTTCTTTTAGTATGGAAAATCAGTGCACTAAAACATCGCGAGATCCGGCCCTAACTGAAGACACAAAATATATGCAATTACAACGGGCTGATAATGTTAGGTATTATACAAAATGGGTTAATAAATACGGATTTGATGGTAAATTAGATAAAATTTCATTAGTTAAACTTTTAAAACAACTTAAATCTGATGCAGAAGGTCAGGCAAAAAAACAACAACGATTAGGCATTCCTCAGGCACACAGGTGGATTGAGGAAGTAAACCGAAGGGAACAAAAAACTAAAAATGCTAAGACGTTATTTTTAGATAAAGAGGATAATAATACAGTAATAGCGACGGCTCCTCCTCCCCCGCCCCCTCCGATGCCTTTTTCAGGATATGAAGTGGGAAGACAAGCTGGTCCACCTCCACATTATCCTGATGTCACAAGAGCACTAAAACCATTTGTTAGAGATCCTATTGAAACTAGGTCCCGGACACGTAAAACACTTGGGGACACAGACTTGTATCACGTAGGGAGAAACACACTAGAGGAGAGTGAGGAAGAAATCTGTCCACTAATCGAGGTACCAAATCCTCAGGCAGGACAGGAAGGGCAGGACCCAACTCTTCTAGTGTACAGACCATGGACACCGGAAGATATTCGGAAAGCTACAGAGGGAATCCCTCATCCAAAAGTTAATTACACAAAGTTTTTACAAGATTTACAAGGTATGAGACTAAGTTACCACCTGAATGGGGAAGAAGTAAAAAAGGTAGTTAGACAAATTGTGGGTCCAGACTGGCACATGATTTGTGGCACCTGGAATCCTCGTAATGCAGAGCTTAAACCACTCCCACATAGTGACACAGAACTAGACAACAGAGTAAAAGGTCTTACAGACCGAATTTCTGAAAAATGGAAACCTAGAGCAAATTGGACTTGCATTAATCAATGCATACAACAAGAGAATGAAACTGTAGATGGGTACTATGGTAGATTATTGAAATGTTTCAATAACCATAGTGGTATGGCTATTCCTGAAAATCAGACACATGATACCTCGTATGAACAGCAACTGAAAAATGTGTTTTTGAAAGGTTACATTGCACCTATCAGTAGCTTTATTACAAAGCATATGATAGATCATCGAACAAGTAGGCTACAAGCCTTACTTGAATATGCTAGACATGCTGAAAGACACTTTAATAGTAAAAAGAAAAAGAAGACACAGGTCTTCACTGCTGAAGACGGAGCTGAGGTTTTTGTAGTACAGTCCGGTAAAAAGGGCAAAAAAAATGCCCAGGGAACTAGACAATCTGACAAACGGTCAGAAGATTTTAAAGAGAGAAAAAAAAAAGGTAAGTGCTTTAAGTGCGAAAAAAAAGGACATTTAGCAAGGGATTGCAGGCTAAATAAAAAGGTGACTACAGAAAGCAAGGGTAATGAGGCCTGACTATATGATAGTAATAAAAGTCAAAAATCATCAGGAAAGGCAAACAAACAAAGGGCAAATGTAAATGTAGTAGAAGGAACAAAGGAAGTGCAAGCAGATGTAGAGGATGAAAAAAGTGAAATTTTGGATTTGGCATTACTGAGCTTGGAGCTCTATCTGGCAGACACAAAACCGGAAGTTACACTTCTGGTGGAGAAAAAGGAAGTAAAATTCCTGTGTGACTCAGGAGCGTCACGAACTTTGATACACCCCTCCAAGTTACCAGAATATTCCGAATCACCTGATTATATATTAGTAAAAGCAGCAAACGGACAGCTATATAAGGAACCACTCTCCCATGATATAGCAATAACTTGACCCTGTTTCAGGTATGACTCAGAAAAGTAAAATTGTAGTTTCTGCAAAATGTCCAGTAAACCTACTGGGAAGAGATCTTATGCAGATATTTGGCATAGCGGTAGTTCCCACTATGCAGGGTATGAAGGCAGAAAGACAAATGGATACTTTTGTGGTGCGACCGGAGGGTGAGACTTTTTACTGGTACAGCCAGGACCTAGTTATGACTGGTCCAGGGGCAGTAACCGAGGAACTGATGAATGTGGCCATCAGTAAGGCCCCCTCCCTTGACACTGACCAACAGCATTTGTTACATTGTACTCTATACTACTGTAGCATGCCAGGACCTGATAAAGAATATGAGCAAGAGTTATTCAAAAATCCTGCTAACAGGTTAGTATTACGAACCTTGTATTGGGATACTGAGGGAAACAGTGTGGTAAGCTGTTCATTACCTCAGGAATTCATGACACTACAAATCTAATCGACTACCACATGTCAGCTTAACAAAAAACAAGAATATCAAATGGGCAGACTTAGGAGAAAAAGTAACAAGATGGGAAAAACAAACTTAGTTAGAATTATCAGAACAGGGAATACAAAAACAGAAATTGAATTGGCTAACACAGACACATCCAGCTGTACACTTACAAACTAGTGAAGACAGCTGATTAGCGTTTTTATTAGAAGAAGAAAAAAAAGCCTTGTGTGACATACCAAAGATTCTTTGGTCAACAGGCAAATCAGATGTAGGACTTATTCAAACAGCAGGACCAGTTACTATTACACCAAAATCAGCATTCAGACCACAGAAAAGACAATACCCCTTGAGAAAAGATGCAGAGCAAGGAATCAAGCCTATAATAGCAGCATTACTCAAGGAAGGAGTACTGGTAGAATCTCTTGATTCACCATGTAATACCCCTCTATTTCCTGTTAAAAAAGCAAACGGGGAATGGCGGATGGTACAGGATTTACAAGCTGTAAACAATGCAATAATACCTAGAGCACCTACGTTGCCAGACCCACACACCTTGTTAAATGATTTAAAGCCGCAACAAAATTATTTTACTGTAGTAGACATAAGCAATGCTTTCTTTTCAATACCTATACATCCTGATAGCCAGTATTGGTTTGCATTTACATTTCAGGGTAAAAGATATACTTATACTCGGCTACCACAGGGATATTGTAAAAGTCCAACGATATTTGCACAAGAAATGGCAAGCAACCTGGCAGGGTTTACCCCACCAGGAGGTAGTCAGATTCTACTTTATGTAAATGACATTTTGCTAGCAGCCCCCACCCAGCATCAATGCAGGGAGGATACGATAGCATTATTGAAATTTTTAGCAGCACAGGGACACATAGTAAACAAAAGTAAGTTACACCTTTGGAGAAAACAGGTTAGATACCTAGGATATGTAATATCCAATGAAGGTAGAATATTAGACGAAGACAGAAAAACAGCAATTTTACAGGCACCTAAACCAGCAACCAAGAAGGAAATGATGTCCTTCTTGGGAACGACTAATTTTTGTCGAAGCTGGATATCATACTATGCTTTAGAATCTGCTCCACTGGCTGATTTAATATATAAAACACCAATGGCAGTGCAAGATGTATTACAATGGACACCTGAAGCAGAAACAGCTTTCTGCAGACTAAAACAATTGATAGCTTCTTCATTAGCTTTAGGACTTTTGAATTACCACAAAAGATTCTTTCAGACTGTAGATTGTAAATAAGGATATATGACGTCAGTTCTGACGCAACAGCATGGGGATAAGCAACGCCCCATAGCTTACTATTCATCACAGTTAGACCCAGTGGCACAATCGTTGCCTCACTGTGTGCAAGCAGTGGTTGCAGCTGCAATGGCAGTACAGGCTTCGGCCTCAGTGGTATTATTCCACCCTCTCACATTGAGAGTGCCTCATGCAGTCGCGATAATTTTACTGCAAAAAAAAATAGCATATCTTTCTCCTGCTAGACATCTTTCATGTATGACCATACTGCTAAGCCAACCTCATATGGTAATTAAACGTTGTACAACATTAAACCCGTCAATGTTACTTCCGACTCCTGTAAATGGCACACCGCACAGCTGCCTGCAAAAAATTAAGCAAATAACTTTGCCCAGACAAGACCTCACTAATATGCCCTTGGATAATGTCGAGGTAACATTTTACGTGAATGGCTCATGCAAAAAGGGTCCTACAGGAAAAAATCTAGTAGGGTATGCAGTGGTTACAAATACAAAGATCTTAAAAGCCCAACCTTTACAGCATAACCTATCTGCTCAAGCAGCAGAATTAATAGCCTTAACACTGGCTTGCACTCTAGCGAAAGATAAATGTGTAAACATATATACTAACAGTCAGTATGCTTTCTCTACAGTGCATGTTTTTGCGCAACAATAAAAAAATAGGAAAATAATAACATCTAATGGCAAACCGATTAATCATGCGCAACTTATTTTAAACTTATTAAATTCCATTCAGTTACCTACTAAAGTAGCTATTTGTAAATGTTTAGCTCATACAAAACAACAGGATAGAATGTAAAAAAAAAATGCAAAAACTTTGTTGAGCCATGGGCAGTGCCATGTCTCAACAGGGGGGATGGTACAGTTAGTAAATCAAATATTCCAAACATACGGATTCATAAATTACACAAAAAAATTTTGTGCAGCATGTCATATTTGTAACAAACATCATGCACAAGGGCCATTCAAACCCAAGCAAGGGAGTTTTCCTACACCACCATATCCGTTCCACACTATTTGTATGGATTTCATAGAATTGAATAAATGTGAAGGGAAAAAATACTGTTTAGTAATTATAGATATGTTTTCCAAATGGGTAGAAGCATTTTCAACTAAAAATCCGGATGCAGCAACCGTGGCAAAAGCCCTAGTAAAAAAAATAATTCCTAGATTTGGCATACCGAAAAGGATTTATAGTGACAATGGGACACATTTTGTTAATCAGACGATTCACCAGCTTGGGAGATTCTTTGGAATCTCCTTGAAAAATCATTGTGCTTACCACCCACAGTCTGCAGGACTGGTGGAAAGGTACAATGGAATTCTAAAAAACAAATTGAAGAAGCTAGTGAGTGAGACACAGAAAAACTGGATTTGCTGTTTGCCTTTGGCACTGCTGAGCATAAAAACAGTTCCAAATGTAAAGGGTTTGACTCCCTTTAAAATTATATTTGGAAGGGCATATTATATGCCACAGTGGAAAGCTCTCATGCCTGCAGAACTAGAGGCTGACAGCTCATTAGCTAGCTATATGAAAAAACTGTTAACAAATAAAACTGTTTTGCAGTTGAACTCTTTTTCAGATAAAAAACAGACCGGACCGCTAGAAGCAGTGCTGACTCTGGGGACCTGGGTTTGGCTAAAGGTTACGAAGTGGAAGAATTGGGCGAATCCAAAGTGGGAAGGACCATACCAGGTACTGTTGGCAACGCCTACTGCAGTCAAAGTTGCTGAGAGATCGTCCTGCGTCCATCTGACGCACTGTAAACTGGTAAAAAATTTTCAACTTGATAAACATTTTGAGACTGATACACAACAAAGGCAGGATGGCCAAGAGCAAAACGAGTAAAAATACAGATCAACCCCAAAGATGTTGTTTAATCATCTTGTTGACTATGCATTTATTGACTATGATTGTGATGACCTTCCTTTTGTTGTGGTTTTTCCTACATGTAACCACACAAGTGAAAGTGGAGAGACGTGATGAACTGTCTGTAGACTGGCATCCAAACTTTAACACATACCTAGCTATGAAGCATGTATATGTAGAGACTATGAACATTTGAAATTGCTGGGTTTGTACTGCTATACCAACATCATATGGAGGACTGTTAATGTCCGCTGTCCCCTTGGGGATAAATGAGACTTGGGAAAATTTACTTTTTGATACAGGATCTGTAAGATCACAATACAAAATTGCATTGTATTTGCCTATTACACAAAAGGGAATTGTATGTTTTTATAAGAATGATACACTTCAAGTGGGTTGGAGTAACTGTAACATAACTATATTTTATAAATGCTATATTAAAGTTAAAGATAGAGGCACTGTTTGTAATACGAATTATGATTCATATTTGAGTTTAATAAAAACAACATTAAGTGATGTACAGAGAAATCCTGTTTTGCATAAACAACTGTCTATTATAGACAAGAAAATGTTTCATTCAAAATTAACCCGCATCAGTACTAAAGTAAAAAACTGTTATTTTGTTTGTGGGAAAAAGGCATACAAATGGCTACCTGAGAATTGGTCCGGCAGTTGTTTTTTGGGTTATCTGGTTCCGGCCATAAGACATACTGCAAAATTACCTCTAGGTAAGATATGAAATGTGAGAGATGTAGCCCGGAAACCTGAAGGTCCAATCGAAAAACCTGTAAATCCAGTAGGACAAATCGAAGCTGGTTGGAAAGACCACCATTCCGTAAAAAACAAAGAAAAATTGACTCATATGGACTTGAGTGACAGTGTAATATCCTGGGCTGGAATACTTCCAGCATATGGAGCAGTCAAATCGATCTGGGAGTTGAAAAAGCTGTCGAAACTTCTCAAAGTAATGAGTAATGCAACTTTTTCTGCTCTTGAACTAGTGACTGATGAACTGAATGCAATGAGAACTGTTGTGCTACAAAATCGAATGGCTCTTGACTTCACCCTAGCGGCGAGAGGTGGTATGTGCGCGCTTATCAAAGAAGAATGCTGTGCGTTTATACCAGACAATCGACATGAAATTAATGACCACCTAGAGGTAATACAGCAAGTATCGGCCATGATTGAACCAGGCCCAAACCCACTGATGAACTTTTTCCAGAGTCTGTTTGGTGGGTGGGGTTCTATCATAGTGAACATCTTGATTGCTATTTGTGTGGGTCTGCTCCTATTAGGAGCATGTGTCTGTTGTGGGATTCCCTGCATGAAAAGACTGATCAAAGATTTTATTGATATATCTGTAATTGAAACTTTGTACCAAGACATTGAGTTAGAAAAATTAATTTCAGACGAAATTCTTTCCGAAGTATAAACTAAATGACTTACCTGGTTGAAAGTCCTTAAAGGAGAGGGCCAGGGGACAAAATGACATTGTTTATATTTCAGAATAGAATAAAAGTATTAAAAGGGAGGAAAATGTTAGAAAAATATGTATTTGAACATATATAAAGTGCTAGTTTAAAAGCAAATAGTATATAATGCATTTTATTCTATTAACAATATGGCAATAAGAATGATTTTACATGTAATTGCTTGAAGCTTTGGAACTGCAGTGTATTTGAACTCTGACCCTGGCAGTAGCCAGCTCAGCAAGCTTATGTTTTTCACTAATGATTATCTGCTGGGTCAGGAAATTAAATGCATAAAGCATTGAAAATCTTCTTCTCCTTCCTCTGGGACAATTGGCCTTGTGAATGTTACCAAGATAAGACACAGCTGCTGAGAAAATGTTGCAAGAAGAACAAAGAAGTGTATTACAAGACTGAACCAACTATTTTATTCGAGCATTCCTGAAACCTTGAAGGAGTAACATTTACAGAAAGACATTATAACTGACCAGGTGCTTTGCAAGGCTGTATTATTCCCAAGGGAAAGCTTTTTAAAAATATAACATCAGCAATCCTTATGAATAGAATACTGTTAGTAAAAGTGATGTAGATGCCCTGTGACTAACCACGTCAGTAAGGTGGGCAAAACCTGAATGAAAATACTATAAAATATTCTGTACTTCCTGCATCATGTCAGACAAAACTCTGTACTTGTATGGTTTTTTGCCTCCTGGTGTACACTAGTAAACTTTTGCATCTGAGCCTCCTGTGTTGTTATCTTG
The DNA here is from genome assembly GCF_019279795.1 of Protopterus annectens. Lineage (NCBI taxonomy): Eukaryota > Metazoa > Chordata > Ceratodontiformes > Protopteridae > Protopterus > Protopterus annectens. The sequence continues at coordinate 1,939,000,057 of NC_056729.1, read as the reverse complement.
TTTTTATTTAACAATGACTTACTTCTGCAGAGATTTTGCATATATACTGATATTGGTGGATTGTAATGACAGAGGTTTGAGTGGCCTTTTATGGTTGGAATTTTCTGAAATGGATAGTTTTGTCATTATTGGTTCATACATTTTATTTCATTGCTTACTAGAAGACTGTTCCAAACTACAAATTAAAAACACATTCTAACAAGTGGTGCTGTATTATACAAGGAATATAATTTAATACAATCAGGTTAATACAATCAGGAAGTTGAATCAAAGAATGCATACACGTATGCTTGCTCACAGGATGCAAAGAGATCAAAATAGGAGAAGAAACCAGTCACCAATGGAGTTCCCCAGGGTTCGGTGCTGACTCTGCTGAGACTTTTTCTGTTTGGCATATACATTTCAAAAGTAAAATGAAATACCAAAGGATTTTGGCCAACTAAGTTTGAGATGACTGCAAGCTAGGAGCAGTTATTGAATCCCCAAATGACTTAGCCATCATGCAGGAAGGTTTGTCCCAAACAATAACTGGTGCCAGATTCATGAATTGAAACTAAACTCCAAGAAATACATTATCGTATCCTTTGGGAAGTCATCTACTCCAGGGAACTGCCAAATTGACAATGCTCCCTGAGAACTGACCCAGTTGTTTGGCATTTGGGAACTTGTGTGTACAGTGACCTAACTTTTGACTAACATGTGCCCAGAATCATAAGAAAGTCTTTCTATATTATAAACAAACTGATTTTGACTAGATCCAGAGATGTTATTGTCCCCCTTTACAAAGCCCTCAATTAGGTCAATAATTTTGTATAATGCCCATTTTTGTATATATTTGTCTAGACCCATGCAACAACTGGAATACCCACAGAGATACCTTACTAAAAGGAAACAAGTCCTAAACAATAGGTCTTGCATGGACCACCTCAAAGATTAAGGTGCTTAAAGGTGACATGTCTGGCATACAAGGCATCCTCTGACCTAATACAGACGGGACCTACTGAACATCAGCAAGTCAAATTGCATTAGAAATAATCAGTCTAAGGTATCTAAACTGAATGTTGTGGAGAGATGGATATATATCACAGAGGCTACCACTATTCCAGATCAGACTATCCAGTTAAGTAAAACAAACCTCATCCCTGTCCACATTCAAATGCAACTTGGATCTAAGGATTGGTAATAGAAAATGTACTCCAGGATTGTCCCCCATGTCACTAATGGATAAAGGCAGTTCCTAAATGCTGCATCCCTTACATGGGTCCCCTCAAATTATCTATAGGATGATCACATTTATTCTCACTAGGGCTAATATACAATTATCAGCCATGGGATAGGTAAGACCAATCAGGAAATGTTAATTCAAGAACCAAAAGAGAAATTGGCTAAGCTCAAAATGTCCTCCAAGTGAACCTATTTTGTGGTTGTAAACAGTTTTAAAACATTGCCCTTTTTAGATCACTAAGTGCCCCTCTCACGCTCCACCCCCCCCCCCCCAGTCTTCAACAGCTTCCGGCACTTCTGCCCAAACGATCACATTGTTGTAATTAATGAAAGTTTAACTTTATGGATCACATTAACAATATAAAATAAAGTATTATGGCAAGTATTAAGGTTGCTTCATATTAATAATATAAAAAATAAGGCATTATGGGAAGTAGGGCAACTTTCTGAATTAATATCTACAAGGGAACTTGGAATTCAAGAAGATTTATTTAACTCATTAGTAAACCATTATATGACTATATTTCACCGTTTTTACTCATATACATCAAATCAAATAAATGCAATATTCATTCCAAAAGTTAATGCAATTGGTCACACAAAATGTATATGCACAGAGATAGAAATTAGTAGTATTTTTTATTAGTAGTAATCACTAGAGGGTAAGCTCTGTTTGGCTTACTGAACCTACGGTGAAGAAATCTGCAATTATACCCATTTTAGATATATAAAAATGTGATTGTGCCCATAGATATATGAATTCTATCTTTCATAGTCCAATCAATTGCATAGCAAAAAAAGAACAGATACATATCTCATACAATAACATGACTATGGAACAAACTCCCTTTGTAATTTAGAAAGACTGACAATTTAAAGTATTTTAAGTTACCCTTAGAACCATGAGTCAGCAATAGGACATATATTAAAAACTGCAAAGGGTCACTGTTCCTAGGAGCTATTTCTGTTTATATATGAATATTGTGTGTGCGTGTGTGTGTGTGTGTGTGTGTGTGTGTGTGTGTGTGTGTGTGTGTGTGTGTGTGTGTGTGTGTGTGAGAGTGTGTGTGTTTTATTTTATTTTTATTTATTTTACATTTGTTTACCTGGAAATTCCAACTGGACACAGGTCCTTTTTCGGCGGATGTCTGGGGAGAAAAGCTCAACATCATGTACATGATAAATAGAGATACAAAGTTGCAGCAATAGTAAACAACATTACAGGTTGTTGGCTTTAATACAATAACAAGATATTGATTATCAACAGTATATACAGTAAATATTGCAAGTTAAGATAATTTCTTGTCGTTTATAATATTAGTAACAAAATTCACCAAAAATAACTGAACCGACTGTATAAACCAAAGAATAGTTCCAAGTCACCAAAGGAGAATGAAATAGTCCTTTATTGCTCCAACAACAGGTAATAAGCGCTTTCGTCTGCCAAATGAGACTTCATAGTAACAAAGTTGTCAGACAAGATTTTAAAGTATGTAAAGACAACTAGCTAATTCTGACTGTGGTTAGTAGTAGCGGTAGTCTAGTTGGGTTAAGAGTCTAGGTGGGGGGGTAAGGGGGGTGTTAGTCTGGATTAGAACAAGGACAAAGCTAGTGCAAATTTAAGTGCAATTTGAGTGCAGTCTTGAAAAGGCTGCTGCAAGGTAGAGTAGTTATAGAGGGTGGAAGATTGTCCAAAGTTTAGATATGGTGCATGAAAATATGGCTTCTCCTGCTGAGTTTTTGGGTTTGATAACAGTGCATTGATTTTTGTTGCTTGATCTTAGGGGGCTAGTGGAGTGATATGGCTGGAGAAGGGTTTGAAGGGAAGGGATGTTATGGGGGTGGTTAATAAGTTTATGAGCGAGGGTGAGTTGATTAAAGTGAAGGAGTTGTGAGAGTTCTAACCAGTTTAATTTTATAAGGGGGATACAATGATGGCTGCGGTAGGAGGTTCCAGTGGCAAATTTAGCAGATTTGTTGTAACAAGCATCCAGCTTGTGTAGGTCTGTCTGTCTAAGGTTGGTAAGTATGGGGGATGCATACAGGAGGGTGGAGATTAGCTGGGAATTGGCTATGGAAATTCTAGCCGACTTGGTTAGGAATTGACAGCTTCGATATAATGCGTCAGGTTTCTTGTGAACTTTTTTTATTGTGAGAGATATATGGGTGTCAAATCTAAGTTTGTTGTCTGTAATCTAAACAACATAATATCAACAGCAAAAATATCTAAACTCAAAACTATCTAAACATAAAATATTGACAAAATATAACCACTTCCAAACTCTATGTATTTGAAGGGGGTCAAGTCCCAACCCCCAGCAGCCACCACACCCCATTCTAATTATTTATACCACCTCCAATGTTGAAAAGTGAAAAGGGTCATAAACCTTTCCCTAATATAACTTCAATTTTTGTCAATATTTTTGTTTTTAGATAATTTTGAATTCAGGTATTTTTCTGTTAAAATTTTCTTTGCTGCCAATATGATGCTGTTTAGATTATTTTAAGTATATATATATATATATATATATATATATATATATATATATATATATATATATATATATATATATATATATATATATATATATATATATATATATATATATATATATATATATATATATATATATATATATATATATGTATATATATATATATATATATATATATATATATATATATATATATATATATATATATTTATATATAGATAGATATGTGTGTTTATTATATGGATATGTATGTGTGTGTGTGTGTTTGTGTGTGTGTGTGTGTGTGTGTGTGTCTGTCTGTGTGTGTGTGTGTGTGTGTGTGTGTGTGTGTGTGTGTGTGTGTGTGTGTGTGTGTGTGTGTGTGTGTGTGTGTCTATATATATCTATATATATATGTATGTATATATATATATATATATATATATATATATATATATATTTTTTTTTTTTGTTGTGTCTTTCAGCTTTTCCCGGTTAGAGGTCGCCACAGCGGAACTTCGGTCCGCTAATGATTGGCAGTAGATTTTTACGTACCGAGTTGCCAGCTCTGATGCACAACCTTCAACGAAGGTACACCCATTCATGCATGTCTCCACACAGAAGACGCTCTAGCTGAGAATCAAACAGGACAACGTCTTACTGCGAGGCGACAACACTACCGCAGCACCACCACCGCAGCTAGATATATATATATATATATATATATATATATATATATATATATATATATACATATATATATAAAGAGAGAGAGACATACACACACAGAGACACACACATGCACATGTGCCACACACACACACACATGCGCACACACACACACACACACACACACACACACACACACACACACACACACACACACACACACACACACACAGTAAAATAGTTTTTTTCTCAATTTTCTTTTTTTATTTTTCAAATACATTTGAATGAATTCCATAGTATTTATACATAACAGCTTACATAACTATGTACACTACATTAGCCTGACACTATAACAAATCTTAATGCATACAGTTACTTTATAAGTATGTCCAATCCATTATCAGAGTGTCTGATCAATTATTATATAGTGTCAATCAAGAAAAAACTTTTCCCAAGGGTTGTTGATAAATGGCTTTGGATAAACTCTTAGTGCTTTACTTTTAATTTCCAATAATGCTGTGGTCTTCAGTAGGCTGTAGAGGCTTCCAAAGTTGGTATTGTATTTGTATTCCATCTTCTTGTTATACACTTACTTGAAATTGCAAGTATAGTCCATACTAGATACTTGTTTGACCTATTCAAATGAGGACATTCATTCACATTTAATAATACAAGACCTTTAGCTAAATAAAATGATTCATTAAATAAAGCTTGTTGAAAGTTATTAATACCATTCCGAAGTGGCTTAATTTTAACACAATCAAAGAAAATGTGGTTCCAGTCTGCATTGCGTACTTGCTCACATCAACATATTCTTTTTATGGAAGAACTAATTTTAGTGATTCTATCTGGGGTTAAGAATGCTCTGTGCAAGCATTTCCAATTAAAAACTTTCCAGTATTGTGTAAAGGATGTATATTTTTTCGATAATATGATATTTGTTTTAATATCTTCAGTTAACTGTATTGAGTGTCCTTTTGTTACATATTTCCAATATGAGGTTTTGGGTGTTGTTTTATATTTTATCAATATTTTGCAAACTTTTGAAATACTGTTTCCCATGTCAGCATCATTAAATATGATTCCATATATATATTTTGTAAATTTAGGTATTTTTTTGAATGAAGAATTGTTAATTATTCTACTTAAATCTTGAGAATATGACAGAATACTCTATAGAGTTAGCCAATCCTGTTGTGGAATTTTGTATGTTGCTTGTATCACTTGCATATCTAAAACATTTAGTTCTTTGATACATTGGAGCCAACAAACAAATCCTTTCTGTTCCCAGAAATTAATAATTTCCCTATATATTTTATGTGGGAAGTTCTTTGTGACTATAAATGGTGTTAAAAGATCAAACCAGATTTTTAAATCTATATTTTCATTAATAATTTTCCTAAATGAGTCAACGTAATAATTAATCATATGAGTTTTAGTGGGTTTAGTTATCTTATATTGCATACTAATACATATGTGCCATGGCAAATTGTTTTTATCTGCTATTTGAAAATTTTTTGTAAATCAAATTAATTTATTGTTATTACAGTTAGTAAGTCTTCCCAATTTGCACAGTAATTTGGACTTCTCTAATCTGCGATTGTTTTAGATATTGATGCTTTTATATATGTTTCTATATCAGGAAAGTTTAATCCTCCCTGTTTCCATGGTCTGATATGATGCATTAAAGCTATTCTGTTTCTTTTGGGAAGCCATACAAATTTTATTAGTCATGCATTTATTTATTTAAGTATATTCCTTTTTGGTAACAGTTGTGCTGCCAGGGCTATATATGGGATCTTGGGCAGTGAAACCATTTTTATTAACTGTAGTCTATAGTCAAATGTTAATGTTATTTTGTTTCATTTTTCCACAGAGATTTTAATTGTGTTGATGATGTTATTGTAGTTTTTGAGACTAATTCATTATTATCCTTCCATAACTCAATTCCTAGATAGTTTAAGGTAGATTCTTGTTTCCCTATGATGTGATCTCCCTTAGTCTGCAGTCCTTTTTTTATTTAAAAATAACAATTTTGATTTTGATTTATTGAAATGGAGTCCTGACATCATGTGAAATTTGTCAAATAGTTAAATCTAATTCCTCTAATGTCTCTTTTGTATTAGATAATGTTAGTAATATGTCATCAGCAAATAGCATTACTTTAGAATTGTATTGTTCATAAATTTCTATTCCTTTGATTTTTATATTGTTATGAATTGAATCTGTCAATATTTTCAATAGCCAGAGCAAATAGAATTGGTGACATGGGACATCCTTGTTTAGTGCCTTTTGTTATATGTATAGATTCAGAGGTAAAAGGACATAACTTGACATACGTAAAATTATTTGTGTGTGTATATATATATATATATATACATATATATATATATATATATGGGTTCCTATGAGTACAACGAAAACGCATTATGTCAAATGTGTTTTCGTCGACACATGTAGAGCAAACAGGCAAAACAATGAAGCAGCTGTTCAGCAAATTTTTTCCCTGGGAAAGAAGTTGCTTGACCGCTTCGTTGTTTTTCTGTGTTCTGAAGTGTAGTGTGGTCCCTTGTCCGGTAAAGCTCCCAAACATGATTGTGCAACAGTTACTGACCTTAGGGTTAGGGTGCGGGTTAAGGTAAGTGCATATGTATGAAAGTGTTGACTGTTTTATATTTTATGTTAAATGTATGGTTGAGTTACATGTGTATGTGTTTTCAGTTGTTTACTTTTGTTTTGTGGGGGTAGAGTTAGGGTTAAGGTAAGTGTGTATGCGTTTGGAGCTGTTTATGTAAATGTGTGAGAGTTACTGACCTTAGGGTTAGGGTGCGGGTTAAGGTAAGTGCATATGGTTTAAAATGTTTACTGTTTTTTTCTCGTTAAATGTATGTTTGGGTTATGTGCATATGTGTATTTAGTTGTTTATTGGTTTTTGGGGGGGGTATAATTAGGCTTGGGTATGTGTGTATGTGCTTGGAAGTGTGTAATGTGTTTTTTTTTTGTGGGGGTTGGAACAGCGATTTCTTTCCCTAGGAAAGAAATCGCTGTTCTTTGGATTTGACATTTTCAGCTTTTGCTGAAAATGTGTCGATGTAACATCGTTCGCTGTTTTAAGTGTTCACTGTTGCAATATAGACCCATATATATATATATATATATATATATATATATATATATATATATATTCTTTAGGAGATGAAGCATTAGGATTTTGAATAAATAGTCCCAACTTAGGGAAACAAAGGCTTTCTCTATATCTAAGCCAATTATGAGTGTTTCTTTAATAACATAATATATAAAATAAATTATCATTTTAATGTTGTCATGTGTGTGTCTATGATATATAAATCCAGTTTGATCATGATTTATTGTTTTGGATAGTGGTATTTTCATTCTGTTAGTTAATATTGTCATAAATATCTTATAGTCATTATTTAATAATGATATAGGTCTATATGAGGTACAGAGATTTGCGGATTCTTTTTCCTTTAGGATTGGTGTGACTCAGGAATATCTCCAAGAGGGTGGTATTAAAGCTTGTGACTGAATTTCTAATAGAGTTTTATGGAAGAGGGATAGTATATTTGAAGGAAAAAGTTTATATATTTCCATAATTATGCCATCTGTATCTGGAGCTTTATTATTTTTACCCTCTTTTATTGTATCTGTAATTTCTTTGTATGATATAGGTGCTTGCTGATTTAGTTTTAATTTTTCTGGTATTTTTTATATTAGAATATTTTTCATCTAGATTTAATTGATCAATATGTATATTTTCTTTTTGAAAATGTTCCATATAGGGATTTCTATAGGTATCAAGAATGTCACCTATATCTGAGACATCTTTCTCTTTCCTTTCATGGAAGATACTTTTAATGTTATTTACTTTTGATTGTATTTTGATTCTTGTGGATAAATTAAGAAGATATTTGGGAGAAGTGGCCAAATGTATTAATTTTTAGTTTTTCTAAAGCTAAACTAGTTTTATGTGTTAGAATTTTGTTGTATTTATTGTTTAATACTTCTACTTTCTTTTTCATCTCCAAATGATTTTGATTTTTTTTCAGCTTTTACTGACAAAAGTTTGGATTGTAGATCTAATATTTCAGAATCCCATTCTCTGATTTTTTTTATACCAACTTAGGGTTTTACCATATATGTAAGGTTTTAATGAGTCCCATATCATTATTTTATTTATCTCTGTGATGTAATTAATATCTAAGAAGAACTGTAATTCAGATAATAACCAGGGTTTGAACTCTTTAATTTTAGTTATATATGCTGGAATTCTAGAGTTAAATATTAATGGTTTGTACCCATTTTGAAGTTTTAGTATGAATGAATTGTGGTCTGAAAAGGGGCAGGAACTGATTGAGAAATTAATGATTTTAGAGTGTAAGTCATGGGCAGAAAATATTTTATCTATTCTAGTTTGGGTACCAAATCTGAGATCTTGATGGGAAAACAACAAAGATTATCTTCTTTAAATTTGAAAGTACCCACAAGATGAAATGATTCTACCCACATGTTTAAACCTTTTGATACAGCAGATGTGCACAGCTGTCTTTTATTTGTAGTTTCAGAAATATCAAATATACAGTTAAAATCTCCTTCTAATATTAAGTTGCCTTTAGAATTATTGGAAATGAAATCCAAGTGTTTTTTAACAGTTCCTGTTCCAATGCCTGGGAACCAGTATAGATTGACTAGGGTCCATATTCAGTTATTATATTTAACTATTACTAATGCCACTAGAGGAGTGGTTTCCAGCTCTGAAATTGCAATTTTATTGGCCATTTTGGGCAGATTTCTATCTCTTTCAACTTTCTGGCATAAATATGTGCATTAGCACATTAGAGCTTGGTTTAGATCTGCAGATCCTGTTTGGGCATCCTGGAGACTATTATAGCACCAGAAATGAGAAAGATAGACTTTTTGTGCTTACTGCAAGTACTTTTTGTTGAATTTTCTAATTTTTGCTGATTTTGGTCATTTTTATTACATGCACTTCTCAGAAATCTTAAAAAAGTAGACTAGCTACTTATTTTACTGTATTTCTGCCTGCAAGTCATTTTCCAGTTGTGTACTTGCCTTGCTTATGTAAAAAGTTTAAATTTTCACATTTTTAATTTTGCAAAGTTTTAATTGAGTTTACTGTTCTGGGCTATGCACTCAAGTGCATTACCCTTTCTGTGCTTATTTACTGTATAACTGCATTGTTTAGCCTGATTTAACCAGAAAAAAATTCTATCTTGTTCGCTAATTTCCCTTTTCTAACTTGAATAGTAAAGTTTCCAAGCTTTGCTGGTTTCAGGACTTTAGTTTCAGCTTTCAGAGCTATCCAGACCTTGCTGTGGTAGAGGGAGGGCCTACTGCTTACCAGTGAGAGTGGGAACATTGTACTGCCTATCTAACACTAGAGGAGTGGTTTCCAGCTCTAAAATTGCAATTTTATTGGCCATTTTGGGCTGATTTCTATCCCTTTCAACTTTCTGGCATAAATATGCATGTTTGCGTGCATTTGTACACCACGCAGCACCCCAGGGCTAAGGTTAAACTATTCCCAGTGCCAGAACATCTGCTCTTTGAATTTTCCCTTAGAACTAGCTAGTTTATCAGCAGTAGCACTAAAATCTGTATACCTGTGACTAGCACTTTCTCCAAAACTTGCTAAAAAGCACTAGGAAGCCTTAATTTGTTACAAGCACTCACCTCTCCTTGGTAATAAGGAGAAAATAGTCGTAAACACTAGACAGCCTACAATTGCAAGTACCTTGCCAAAAAGTAAGGGAAAACAGGTCTTCTACTACACAAAGAAAGCACCTAAACAGGCATGTCCAAGGGTCAGCTTCTGGTGATTTCTCCTGTCCACTTGGTGAATCTGGGCATGTTGGGGCAATGCAGCAATTGCTTCATGTACACAGACAACCCTCTCCTCCCACCACAAAACACTACAACCTGTGAGAGATGCACTTACATAGCAAAACTGAAAGCAAAGCTCTCACCAGCCAAGATTGTGCTAGACATTCAAGAGAAGAAGGATAACACCCACACAACACCTCAAACAACACATAGTCCTTCAAAACCCACACCACCAAAACCCACACATAGCAACACAAAACCCACATATGCAGAAGCTCTTAACAGCGCCCTGCCCAAGCAACAAGGACCTCTGAAGCTGAAACGCAAATAAACACCACCCCAAACACAACCAAAGCATCACATAGCTCACAACACCAGTGCGCCACCCAACAGCAGCCCCTAAGGTAAGACAACATACCCAACACGTTAGTCATAGGTGACTCTATAGTCAGGCACACTGATGTCCCACTCACCAGGCTGAACAAGGAGAAAATTATAGTTAGTTGCCTGTCGGGTGCCAGGATCCGCCACATAGTGCATACACTCAAGTCACTCCACAACAGGTACAAATATGACTCTGTCATTGTCCATGTTGGAATAAATGACTTGAGACATACCTCCTTGGACTACATGAAAAGAGACATGGAAGAGCTTTTGGATCATGTAGCCCAGGCAGGTATGACCCTAGCCCTGAGTAGCATCCTACCTTCACTCAGAGTGATACCACAGTGTAAGGACAAAATGACTGACTTTAATAATTGTCTAAGCTTCTGGTGTCATTCAAAGGGGATCCAGTCTCTGTCTTCCTGGGCCGACATGATCGACAAACCACGATGCTTTTCAAGAGATGGTTTGCACCTGTCACCCCTGGGATTCAGGTTACAGGCTAAGGCTCTTGCCACCCCTACAGTGCCTTTTTTAGGCAAGGTTCAAAGGACAAAACTACCACCATAACAGGTACAAGCAAGCAAAATCTGAAGGTAATGCTATAAGTCTAAACCTCAAGGTGCCCTCTCTCAAGGCTCTCCTAAAAATGAAGAACATCGATATCTGTGCAGTAACTGAGACCTGTTTCAAAGCTCCAGGGAGCACCCCTGCAATACCAGGATATAACTCATACCACACTTTTTGGCCACCAAATCAGGACCAAAACACTAAAGGTGGAGAAGTGTTCATATTCACCAAGGATATTCACCCTTCCAGGCTGATTGCCCAATACAATGCTTCTGGAATTCTCCAGGTGCAACTAACACTAGGTAAGACTGCAATACAAATTGTAGCATGCTACAGATCCCCAACCATGCCCCAACATTCTCACTATACCTTTCTAAACATACTGGAAAATATTAAGATCCAACCAAACACCCTAATACTGGGTGATTTCTACTACCCTGCCACTAACTGGGAAAACTACTCCTGTACCAACACGTTTCCTCAACAATTCATTGAATTTATAAATTCCAATGCCTTAGAACAACTAATTCATAGTCCCACCAGGGGTACCAATATTCTAGACCTGGTCATTACCAACATGGGAGATCAATGCTCCACACGAGTGACCACCCCCTCGTTGGTCAGATCAGACCATAAGCTAATCACCCTTGACATCCACATCCCACCCCTACCCCCCTTTAAGGATACATCTGTAAAAAACTTCTCCAAAGCCAACTTAATGCTTCTCAAGTCAGAAGTAACAAACTTCATGACACCCATGCAGATGGGAACTGGAAGTTCAACTGCTGAATCCTACACTAAGGTGCTGTACGAGCACATTTACTTGTGCATGGACCGAACCATCCCAAATAGAACCAAGATGCTGTCCTCTAAAAAAAGGAAGCCAATCTGGCGGGCCCCTGCCATAAACAAATTGTACAACAGAAGGAAGAAACTGTTGCAGAAAAGAGGAAGAACCCAGGATTCAGAAACATCCCTCACCAGCCTCAATAGAAAGCACAGATTCCTCACAAAATCTTCCAAAGCTAGTTACAAAAACAAAATTTCCAAAGATTCCAAAGACAACCACAAGGCATTCTATAGCTATGTCAAGAATCTAAATGGCAATACTCAGATCTGCTCTGAGCTAAAGCAGAATGGCACTAGATATACTGATCCCAAGGATATTGCCAATATCCTGGCAGATAGATTCAGTGCCAACTTCACCCCCTCTCACCTCCTAAAGGGCCCATGTCAATACCAAAAGAATGCCAAATTCTGGTTTATCACGACTACTCAGGTAAAAACATCACTCTCATAGGTACACAGGTAGGTACTAGGCTATCGGCCCTAGAGCTTATACAAGCCTAGCCAAAATGGTATCCTGGCTTTCGCCACCCAAGAAAATTATTTTCCTGTGCTCCTGTTGAGCAGAGCCACAGAGGTGATCCCCGGGGTGAATTACCTATTTCCCATCCAATCATCAAGATTTTTCTTGAAGAGTGCTAATGAGGAGCTTTGCTTGATATAGATAGGTAGTTTGTTCCAGAGTATGGGAAGTCCCTGGGACAGGAATCTATCCCTCCAGCATGTTCTGTTTATTGTGGTGATAAGGATTAGGTCCCTAGAGCATGTAGCTTGGAGGGATTGGGATTTCTTTAAGTGGAACATGTCCAACAGTTCTGGGTTAGACATAGCTTTGTATGTTAGGCAGAGATCGCCTCTGAGTAGTCGATATGTGACAGAGTAAAGCTGGAGTTTTTTGAGATGGTCTGCATAGGGCATCTGTTTGAGGCTGGTAATCCTCTTTGTGGGGTATTTCTGTGGCCTTTCCAGTTGTTGTAGATGTCTTGTGAGGTACATACCAAAAGGGGCGTTGTACTCTATAATGGGTCTAATGAGTGATGAGTAGAGGGGAACAATGACCTCTTTTTGCCTGGATGAGAAACCTTTTGTGATGAGGTGTGCCACATAGAAGGATTTCCTGACTACTGTGGCAATGTGATTATCAAAGGAGAGACTACTGTCCACCTGTGTCCCAAGGTCTCTTATCACACTTTCGGTGTTAAGTAGACTACCACCTATGTGGTAGCTCATGGGTACAAAGTTTTTACCAAAGGGAATGACAATGCACTTTTTAGCATTAAGCCTGAGGCCATGGCTTTGACACCAGGCATCTGTCTCAGTGAGACCCTTTTGTAGGATGTCCACATTGTTAGGAGTTTCAATTATGGCTCCTAGTTTGCAGTCACCTGCAAACTTCATTAGCCACAGACCTTCTGTGTTAGTCTGTACTTCATAAAAGTAGATACCAAACAGGAGAGGACCCAGGACTGAACCCTGTGGTACTCCAATTGTCACTGGTTTGAAGTCGGATTTGGAGTCTGCTACTTTCACAGTGTGGGTTCTGTCAGTGAGCCAGTTGGCAACCCATCTTGTGACATAGGGATGTATACCTAGTTTAGTGAGTTTATCTATAATTCCAGAGTTGGGGAAGGTGTCAAATGCCTTGGCGAGATCTACATAGGCTGTGTGAACCATCTTACCCTCGTTTATGGCTTTGTTGACTGCTTCAAAGTAGTCAATCAGGTTTAGAAGACAAGATCTGCCCTTTACAAACCTGAACTGGGTGGGGGTCCAGAGTTTGGAGATTACCAATGTCTTTGTTTATAAGTTCTATGATGATACGTTCCAAGGCTTTGTAGACCAGGCTCATTAGGCTAATGGGGTGATAGTTCAAAGGGTCCATGGTGGCTCCCCTTTGTGGAGTGGGATAACCGTCGCTGTGTGCCATTCAGTGGGCACAAAGCCTGAAGTGAGGCAATGATTGAACATGGTGCTTAAATGGGGTGTCAGTTCATTCTGTAGTTCATATAAAACGCAGCCTGGGATGTTGTCAGGTCCCATTGATGCTGTGTTCTTGGCTTTGGAGAGTGTGGTTTTTATCTGCGCAGCCATGATTACAGGAACTTTGCATTCTTCTGGTATAGAGATGGCCCCTTTTTGGGGTGGGGGGTAAAGTTAGCACTGAACCTATCTGCCAGGATGCTGGCAATATCAGTTGGTTCTGTAAATTTAGTGCCATTGTGCTGTAACTCAGAGCAGGTCTGAGTGTTGCCATTGATATTCTTGACATAGCTATAGAATGCTTTGTGGTTGTTTTTAAAATCAGTGGCGATTTTCTTTTCATAACTAGCTTTAGAGAATTTTATGAGGGATCTCAGCTTCTTACTGAGGTTGACCAGTGAGTTCTTCCAATCATGGGATTTTACTCTTTTGTGCAGCAGTTTCTTTCTTCTGTTGTAGAGTTTATTTATGGCAGGGGACCACCAGACTGGCTTCCATTTTTGGAGGATAGCATCTTGGTTCTGCTAGGGATAGCATGATCCATGCACTTGCATAAGTGCTTATAAAGTGCATTTGTGTAGGATTCAGCAGTCGTACCTCTATTGTCTGTCTGCACGGGTGTCGTGAAGTTTGCAACTTCAGTCTTAAGAAGCATGAAGTTGGCTTTGGAGACATTTTTTATAGTGGTTTCCCTTATGGGGGGTGGGGGCAGGATTTGGATATCTAGGCTGATTAGCTTGTAGTCAGATCTGACCAATGAAGAATTGAGCTTTGGTGTGGAACACCGGTCGCCCATGTTGGTAATGCCCAGGTCTAGTATATTGCTGCCCCTGGGGGGGAGTGGATAAGTTCATCCAAGGCGTTGGAATTTATGAATTCCAGAAAATGTTGAGCAAAAGAGTTGATACATGAGTAGTTTTCCCAGTTAATGGTGGGGTAGTTGAAATCGCCCATTATTAGGGTGTTGGGTTGTACCCTAATATTCCAGTGTGTCAATAAATGAGGAGTGGGAATCCTGGGGCATGGTGGGTGATCTGTAGCAAGTTACAATTTGGATTGAGGTCTTGCCCAGAGTTAGTTGTACTTAGATAATCTCGGATGCATTATACTGTTCAACTAGCCTGGAGGTGTGGATATGCTTAATGAATATGGACACGCCTCCACCTTTAGTGTTTCAGTCCAGGTTAGGTGGCTGAAAGGTGTGGTATGAATTATAGCCTGGTAATGCAGGGGTGCTCTCTGGAGCCTTGAACCAGGTCTCTGTCACTGCATAGATGCTGATCTTCTCCATTTTAAGGAGTGCCTCGAGTGAATGCATTTTGAGGTTTAAACTTCTAGCATTGAGTAGCATTACCCTCAGATTTTATAGGTTCTTAGGTTGGTACTAGGCTATTGGCCCTAGGGCCTATAGAAGCCTAGCCAAAACAATTGCCTGGCTATTTCTTCCAACACTATTTACTTCCTTGGACCCCCCTGTCTAGCAGGGTGACTGACGTGATCCCCAGGGTGAATTTCCTTTCTCCCATCCAATCATCAAGGTTCCTTTTGAAGAGGGCCAATGAGGCGCTCTGCTTGACATCTATGGGCAGAGTCTGGGGAGTCTCTGGGTCAGGAACCTATCCCTCCAGCAGGTTTTGTGTATTGTGATGACAAGATTTAGATTCCTGGAGTGTGTGGCTCTGAGGGACTGGAATTTCTTTAAGTGTAGCATGTCTAACAGCTCTGGGTTTGACATGGCCTTGTATGTTAAGCAGAGATCACCTCAGAGTAGACAATATGCGACACAGTATAGCTGGAGTTTTTTAAGGCAGTCAGCATAGGGCATCTGCTTTAGGCCTGTGATTCTTTTAGTGAGGTATTTCTGCGGCCTTTCCAGTTGTTGCAGATATCTTGAGAGGTACATACCAAATGGGGAGTTGTATTCTATAATGGGTCTAATGAGGGATGAGTACAGTGGGACAATGACCTCCTTTTTTCTGGATGAAAAGCCCTTAGTGATGAGGTGTGCCACATAGAAGGATTTCCCGATTGTTGTGGCAATGTAGTTATTGAAGGTGAGACCACTGTCCACCTGTGTCCCTAAGTCTCTTATCACACTTTCGGTGTTTAGTGTACTGCCACCTATATGGTAATTCATGGATACATGTTTTTTCCCAAAGAGGATAACTATACATTTCTTGGCATTGAGCTTGAGCCCATGGCTCTGGCACCAAGCATCTGTTTCTGTAAGGCCCTTTTGTAGAGTATCCACATCATTTGGGGATTTAATAATGGCTCCCAGTTTGCAGTCATTTGTGAACTTTGTTAGCCAGAGTCCCTTAGTGTTGGCCTGTACTTCAGAGAAGTAGATGCCAAACAAGAGAGGTCCCAGGACTGAACCCTGAGGTACTCCACTTGTCACTTGTTTGGAGCTGGATTTGGAATCAGCTACTTTTACAGTGTGGATTCTGTCAGTAAGCCAGTTGGCAACCCATTGAGTGATGTAGGGATTAATGCCCAGCTTAGTAAGTTTATATATGATTCCAGAGTGGGAGATGGTGTCAAAGGCCTTGGCGAGGTCCAGATAGGCTGTGTGGATTGCCTTACCCTCATCCACAGCTCTGGAGACTGATTTGAAGAAGTCAATAAGGTTCAGGAGACAAGATCGGCCCTTCAAGAACCCAAACTGGGTGGGGTCCAGTGTTTTAAGGTTGCCAATGTCTTTGTTTATAAGTTCCATGATAATACGTTCCATGGCCTTGCAGATCAGGCTCATCAGACTGATGGGGTGGTAGTTCCCAGGATCCAAGGTGGATCCCCCCTTGTGGAGTGGGATAATTGTAGCTATGCGCCACTCAGTGGGCACGAAACCTGAGGTGAGGATATGATTAAACATGACACTTAGGTGAGGTGCCAGTTCATTTTGTAGTTCATGTAGTACATAGCCCAGGATGTCATCTGGTTCCATGGATGCTGTATTCTTAGCTTTGGAGAGTGCGTTTTTTACCTGTGTGGCCATTATTACTGGAATTTAGCAATCTTCCAGTATTGAGATGGGCCATTTAGGGGGTGAGAGTGGGGTGAAGTTGTCACTGAATCAATCTGCCAGGATATTGGCAATATCCTTGGGATCAGGATATTTAATGCCATTCTGTTGTAGCTCTGAGCAGATCTGAGCATTGCCATTTAGATTCTTGACATAGTTATAGAATGCCTTGTGGTTGTCTTTGGAATCTTTGGCATTTTTATTTTCTTAACTAGATTTGGAGGCTTTTATGAGGGATCTCAGCTTCTTACTGAGGCTGGTAAGGGAGTTTTTTGCATCCTGGGATTTTCCTCTTTTCTGCAACTGTTTTTCCTTTTGTTGTAAAGTTTGTTTATGGCAAGGGACCACCAGGTTGGCTCCCTTTTTTTTGGAGGAGAGCATCTTGGTTCTATTTGGGATGGGACGATTCATGCATGAGTGGATGTGCTCATACAGTGCCTTAGTGTAGGACTCAGCAGTCGAACTTTCAGTTCCCATCTGCATGGGTGTCATGAAGTTTGCAACTTCTGACTTGAGTAGCATGAAGTTAGCCTTGGAGAAGTTTTTTATGGAGATTTCCTTACTGCGGGCTGGGGGTGGGATGTGGATGTTAAGGGTGACTAGCTTATGGTCTGACCTGACCAACGAGGGGTTGACCATAGGTGTGGAGCATCGATTTCCCATGTTAGTAATGACCAGGTCTAGGATATTGGAGCCCCTGGTGGGACTATGTTTTAGTTGATCCAGGGCATTGGAATTTATGAATTCCAAGAACTGTTGGGCAAAGGTGTTGGTGCACGAGTAGTTTTCCCTGTTAATGGCAGGGTTGTTGAAATTACACAGTATTAGGGTGTTTGGTTGTGTATTAATATTTTCCAGTATGTTTAGAAAGGTGTAGTGAGAATCTTGGGGCATGGTGGGATATCTGTAGTAAGCTACAATTTGGATTGCAGTCTTACCTAGTGTTAGTTGCACCTGGAGAATTTCAGATGCATTGTGTTGGGCAACTAACCTGGTGGTGTGAATATCCTTGGTGAATATTGACACTCCTCCACCTTTAGTGTTTTGATCCTGGTTTGGCGGCCGAAAAGTGTGGTAAGAGTTGTAGCCTGGTACTGCAGGGGTGCTCTCTGGAGCCTTGAACCAGGTCTCAGTTACTGCACAGATATCAATGTTCTCCATTTTTAGGAATGCCTCGAGGGAGTGCATTTTGAGGTTTAGACTTCTAGCATTGAGTAGCATTACCTTTAGATTTTGCATGCTTATACATGTTACGGTGGTGGTTTTGTCCTTTGTACTTTGCCTAAAAAAGGCACTATAGGGGTGGCAAGAACCTTAACCAGTAACTTGAATCCCAGGGGCGACAGGTGCAGACCATCTCTGGCAAAGCATTGTTTCTGTCGATCATGTCGTCCCAGGCAGACAGATACTGGATCCCCTTTGAATGACACCGAAAGCTTAGCCAATTGTTGAAGTCAATCATTTTGTTGTTATATTGTGGTATCATTCTGGGTGAAGGCAGGATGCTACTCAGGGCTAGGGTTATACCTGCCTGGGCCACATGATCCGAGAGCTCTTCCATGTCTTTTTTCATGTAATCCAGGGAAGTACGTCTCAAGTCATTCACTCCAACATGGACAATGACAGATTCATATATATAAGTTCAAGAAATATCTCTCCCCACAGGACTAACGCTACCTGTGCCAAACTCAGTCCAAGCTCATAAACTAGCATAAAAGGCACAGTAGCAATGCAGGCAGTAAACATAGCACTAACCAAAATGCAGGAAACAAAGCTGAAAAAAACGCTGCTTCATGAACTTTAAAATTCGGATTTATTGTGATACAAACAGAAGACGTGGTAAGCACTTTCACCTGGATAGGCTTCTTCAGGCCAAAAGAACCCCCCCCCCCACCTTTTACACCCTTATATGGCAAAAAAGGCGCAAACAACAGATAAACCATTAAAGGCACAGTACAACTATCATGGCATACAACATAAATGAAGTGCTTACTCTAAAATACATTAACCATAGTAAAATAAAATAAAAACACCTATACCACTCATAAAACATAAATAGAGATGTATAAAAACAAAACAACTACATAAATTCATACTAATTGCACAACACTAACAATAAATCCTCTCATAAAAATGCTCTCATAATATATATAAAAAGCAGAGTCATACATATCACTTCATTCTCTTGGACTTCAGGAAAGGTCTCAATGGTATTTTCTCATTCAGTCTAGGAAAAACATCTGCTCTAAATCTAACAATCCATTTAGATTCAATACTCTCAGTTCTACCCCCTCACCCCCCCCCCTAAAACTAATGTCTATAAGATCTAGTACTTTAAAATGAAAAAAGTGTGTGGAATCATTAGACAAGACATGTTTGGACAAAGCATTGACAGTGGAATGAATCCTGGTCTGGTAGAGATATTCCCTTATTCTGTCCCTCAGCCTCCTGTCCGTCTTGCCTACATAAGACACAGCACAGGCTCCACAGGAGGCCAAATAAACAACATGTGTAGATTCACAGTTTGCATGAACTCTAACTTCATGTTTAGTGCCATAGACAGGGTGATAGAAATGGACATCAGTGTCTATGGAACAGCAATAGTTGCAACTACCACAGGGTACAGTACCAGCAAGCCTATCACCTCCACTATCCATAACAGGATAACACAGCAATTTCTTTAGATTCGATCTATTCTTTTAGACAAAACCTGGGGCAGTACCCACAATTTCCCTCACATTCGGATCCAGTGTTAACACACCCCAGTGTGATCTAATCACATCCTTCAACCTACCTACATCCTTAGTATAATATAAGGGCACTCAAACCATGGTTTCTACTCCCTGCCAGAACACCCTGGGAGGGGCCATCATGGTCCACTCCAGTCTCAGAGAAAAAGGGTGCAGCAGCTTGTTCCCTCAAATCAATGAGGTCTGCCAATCCTCTCTCCATGTCAGATGTCTGATATTCCCTGCTCTTAAACCTCTCACATAAATCCCTAACATCTGCCTCAAAACCATCCTGACTTGGATTATACTGTGACGTCCTATATACCTGACCCCTCACAATATTACCAAAGATGTAACCTGGATGCATACTGCATCTATGCAGATAGGAATTGTGTTGACACTCCTTTCTATACACTCTTGTGTTCAATAGGCCACTTTCCAATCTCTGAACGTAGACATCTAAAAAGGAAATCCAATTCTTAGAAACCTCATGGGTAAATTTCAGATATTACGTTATACCATTAACTCTCTCCAAGAAGAGAGATAACTCATCTTTCGTGCCCTTCCAAATGAAAAACACATCATCTACAAAACGCCTATAAAACATCACGTTCCTCAAAAAATCACCTATACCAGACAAGAACTTGGTCTCCCATGCAGCCATAAAGAGGTTGGCATAGCTATTGGCATAAGAAGTGCCCATAGCCACGCCATCCATCTGGAAATAGCACTGAGAGCCAAAACAAAAAATATTCTCTAACACAACTTCCAAAAACAAAGCTAACAGATCCACTGCATCGCTACCTAATCCAGATTTGTCCTTCAAGTAATCAGACACCAACTGCACCCCATCTTTGTTTGGTATCACAGTGAATAGGGACTGAACATCCATCATGACTAAGTAATATGGGAGATCAACAGGGACAAATCTCACAGACTCATACAAATCCAACAGGAACTGTTTCATGTCCCTTAAAATATAAAATTTGCGTCAACCACTGGGTGCAGGAACCTCTCTACATATAATGAAAATGGTTCCGTGATCCACCCCCTGCCCGCAACAATGGGCCTCATGGGTGGACACACAGTGTCCTTATGGATCTTAGGAAGACCCTTTATCACTGGCAGGAGGGGATCACTAACAAACAAATATTCATACAACTCATTCATAATAACATTGGTCTTAATCAAATCATCCAAAACCATCTGTATTCTATGGACATGTATGTCCACCATCTTACATTCCACCAAACTGTAAAACCTTTGGTCTGGTAACATTGACCTCATTGCCTCATCATAGAACTCAGAGGCCATAACTACCAGGGCACCCCCCTTGTCAGCAGGCCTAATGATAAGGGAGGAATCACTCCTCAGTTGTTGTAGGGCTCTCCTCTGTGCATAAGTTAAATTGCCCTTTCGTTTACTAGACTTACCCACTCTCTTTTTCATGTCATACAGATCATTCTCAACAAGTTTACTGAAGGCAGCTACTACTAGCAGACAATGACAGAGTCATATTTGTACTTGTTGTGGAGTGACTTGAGTGCATGAGTTATGTGGCGGATCCTGGCACCCGACAGGTAGCTCACTATAATTTTCTCCTTGTTCAGCCTGGTGAGTGGGACATCAGTGTGCCTGACTATAGAGTCACCTATGATTAAAGTGTTAGGTACGTTGTTTGCCTTAGAGGCTGTTGCTGGGTGGCACACTGGTGTTGTGAGCTATGTGACACTTTGGTTGTGATTGGTATTTGTTTGCGTTTCAGCTTCAGAGGTCCTTGTTGCTTGGGAGGGTTACAGTTAAGGGCCTCCGCATATGTGGATTTAGTGTTGCTATGTGTAGGTGTTGGTGGTGTGAGTTTAAAAGGGCTATGTGTTGCTTGAGGTGTAGTGCGAGTGTTAACCTTCTCCTCTTGACTGTCTAGCACAATCTTAGGTGGAGAGAGCATTGCTTCCAGTTTGGCTATGTAAGTGCATCTGTCACAGATTGCTTGCTTGTACCTGTTAAGGTGGTGAATTTGTCATTTGAGCCTTGCCTAAAAAAAGCACTATAGGGGTGGCAAGAGCCTTAGCCAGTATCAGGAATCCCAAGAGTGACAGATGCAGGCCATCTCTGGCAAAGCGTTGTGGTCTGTCGATCATGTCATACCAGGCAGACAGGTACTGGATTCCCTTAGAATGACACCAGAAGCTTAGCCAATTGTTTAAGTCAATCATTTTGTCCTTGTACTGTGGTATCATTCTGGGTGATGGCAGGATGCTACTCAGGGCTAGAGTCATACCTGCCTGGGCTACAAGACTGGAGAGCTCCTCCATGTCTCTTTTCATGTAGTCCAGGGAGGTACGTCTCAGGTCATTCACACCAATATGGACATTGACACAGTCATATTTGTACTTGTTGTGGAGTGACCTGAGTGCATGCGTTATGTGGCGGATCCTGGCACCTGACAGGCAACTGACAGTAACTTTCTCCTTGTTTAGCCTGGTGAGTGGAACATCAGTGTGCTGACTATAGAGTCACCTATGACTAGAGTGTTGGGTACGTTGTTATGCCTTATGGGCTGTGGTTGAGTGGCACACTGAGTTTGTGGTCTATGTGTCATTTGGGTTGTGTTGGGGGGGTGGTTGCATGCGTTTCTGCTTTGGAGGTCTCTGTTGCTTGAGCAGATTTTTATTGAGAGCCTCCATGAATGTAGGTGTGTGTATTGTGTTGCTATGTGTGTGTTTTGGTGCTGTAGCTTTTGATGGACTATGTGATGAGTGTGGTGTGGTGCAAGTGTTTATCTTCTCCTCTTGACTGTCTAGTCCAGTCAAAAGCCAATAATACAACATCCATGGTACCAGGCAACATCCTGGGCTGCATACTGTGTGAACTACAAAATGAACTGGCACCTCATCTATGTGTCATGTTGAATCATAGCCTTACCTCAGGCTTCGTGCCCACAGAGTGTCGCACAGCTATAGTCATCCCACTCCACAATGGGGGATCCACTTTGGATCCTGGGAACTACCATCCCATCAGTTTGATGAGTCTGATCTGCAAGGCCATGGAACGTATTATCACGGAACTTATAAACAAAGACATTGGCAACCTTCAAACACTAGACCCCACCCAGTTTGGGTTGAAGGGACAGTCTTGCCTCCTGAACCTGATTGACTTCTTCAAATCAGTCTCCAGAGCCGTGAAAGAGTGTAAGGTGGTTCACACAGCCTACTTTTACCTCACCAAGACTTTTGATGCTACCCCCCCCCCACTTTGGAATAATAGATAAACTTACTAAACTGGGCATTAATCCCTACATCACTCGATGGGTTGCAAACAGGCTTACTGACAGAACACACACTGTAAAAGTAGCCGACTCCAAATCCAGCTCCATAGGTTCATAGGTTCATAGGCTAGTACTAGGCTAACTGCCCTTGCAAGCCATTTTAATCCTAGCCAGTTATCCCCTGTGAGATTCAAACCTTGTACCTTGTGTTTGTAAGGCAAACACCTTAACCATTAGGCCACCCTCTCTCCTCCAGACATGTGACAAGTGGTGTACCACAGGGTTCTGTCCTGGGACCACTCTTGTTTGGCATATACTTCTCTGAAGTACAGGCCAACACTAAGGGACTCTGGCTTACAAAGTTTGCAGAGGACTACAAGCTGGGAGCCATTATTGAATCCCCAAATAATGTGGATATACTCAAAAGGGCCTTACCAAAACAGATGCCTGGTGCCAGAGCTCAAGCTAAATGACAAAAAAAGTATAGTTGTCCATTTTGTGAAAAAACATGTACCTGTGAACTACCACATAGGTGGCAGTACACTAAACACTGAACGTGTGATAAGAGACCTAGGGACACAGGTGGACAGTGGTCTCTCCTTTGATAACCATATAGCCACAACAGTTAGAAAATCCTCTACGTGGCACACCTCATCACTAAGGGCTTTTCATCCAGAAAAAAGGAGGTCATTGTCCCTGTGTACTCATCCCTCATTAGATCCATTATAGAATACAATGCCCCATTTGATATGTACCTCACAAGACAGTGGCAACAACTAGAATGGCCGCATATATACCTCACAAAAAGAATCTCAGGTGTAAAACAGATGACTTATGCTGACCGTCTAAAGAAGTTCCAGCTATACTCTGTCGCATATCGCCTACTCAGGGGCGATCTCTGCCTAACATACAAGGCCATGTCAAACCCAGAGTTGTTGGACATGATACACTTAAAGAAATCCCATTCCCTCCAAGCCAAATGCTCCAGGGATCTTAACCTAGTCATCACGATGAATAGAACATACTGGAGGGATAGGTTCCTGACCCAGAGACTCCCCATACTCTGGAATAGGCTGCCCATACATGTCAGGCAGAGAGCCTCAATAGCCCTCTTCTAGAAGAACATTGATGACTGGATGGGAGATAGGAAATTCACCCCAGGGATCACATCAGTAGCCCCGCTAGACAGGGGTTCAGGAAAGCAAATATGTGTGGGAAGCAATGGCCAGGGAATTGTTATGGCTAGACTTGTATAGGCCCTAGTGCCAATAGCCTAGTACCTACCTGTGAACCTATGACCCTATAAAGCCTTCTTTATCTTCATACTTCTAAATGATTTCTGGGTTAATCACATTTGTTTTGCATAAAATTGTTACCCCTTTTGTCTTTGTCTTTTAAGTGGATTGCGCCACTATCATATATCATATATTCCTTAGGATTCCATTTGCAATTGTAATTTGTTTTGAAATGAGTTTCTTGAAGGAAGACAATTTGTGCTTTGTTCAGTTTTAAATATTTCAGTAGACTTGATCTCTTGCTAGGATTGTTTAAACCATTGGTATTTAAAGATAATAAAGTTAAATCTGTCTTAAATTATTTAGGCTATGTATTTTTTGTTTTATTGTGACTATTAACATTTTCCTCTGATAACTATGAAGTACATGTTTGAGTTTTTAAAGGAAATTATCAGTTTTATATTTTTGTGGTTACCAATAAAGTAATGTTTTGGTCTGCCATACTAAAAATGTTTTTGTGAAATAACAAATCTAAATTAATAAATATTAACAAAACTAAGATCCGCACTAGCCATGGAATAAAAATCAGATTATCACTCGTACCTTGACATTCTAGAACATCTGAGCTCCATAAATTGAATTACCATATGGAGAATATGTGTAATAGGAATAAGCACTATTTATATTATTTTGAACAAATATAGTACTATTGTAGATTAGACAGAATTCTAATACAGTATAAATGTCTACTTATTGTATAAGCAATTAATATTTACATGAAAGATAGATGACAAGCAATTCAATCATAGTAAAGTAGGATGTATTGTATATAAAACCTCTGTAAAAGATTATAGCACACAGTTATTTAACATATTCACCCTTATTGAAGTCTTTCAAAACTTATTACTTAATATAAATAGATGGTAATAATATTTATACGTAATGTTTATAATACAATGTATTTTACTGGATATATCAAAAGTTATATCTCATTGTTCGCCAGCATTTAAGTAATCACTTTGTTTGCTGCTAACTTACTTAAAGCATCAAATCTGTTTTATGTGAACATTGATGAAAGTTAGTACATTTTAATTATCAGTGCATCCCTCTTCACCCATTTCCTACACACAAGGATTTTCATATCTGTCATTTCTTATTATAAAATGAGTGAAATTATAGGTCAAAAGCAACAAATTCACTTATTGTGATTAATGATTGCAAGTTCCCTTTCCATATTCATAAATTTCCATTTTATGGCATATACTGAAAGTTTTTAGATTTAAATGGCCACATTCTATTTTGTATAATCAGCAAAGGTTAAACTGAGTGGTTATTGTCAATTTAATACTATTTGTTCAGAATGTAATTGTTACATTCTGTGACATTCCTAGTTCAGGCTTCTATTGTTTCCCTTCAACAACTTTGTCAGTTTGTCATGTATAAAACATTAGTTACATTGGTAACAGCTGAAGTATTATGTACGGCCAAGATGGGTTACAAAACCACAATTCAAGTTAAAGCAATTATATGACTTGTTATGCATATTTACTTGTATGAGAAAATCATCATGCTTCCCCTTGATGTTCAATATAGTGTATGTCATTTATGATAAGTTAAAACAGTAGTGTTATTTATACACAAGCTCCAATGACTGTACCTACTTCGGCACCATCCCGAGCCACAGTGCAGCACTTTTCTTCGGCTCCATTGGCTCCAAAACTCGAATACCTGCCAAGGACAAAATACCTCTGGTACATACTCTCTCGGTTCCAACAGAAATGGTTTCCATGTCGGCACTGTCCACCCTTGCTGCATCAGCTCTGGTGGAACCAATGCTCTCCCGAAGCAGTGCTTGGACCGTCCGTACCTTGGTATCTAGCCCAGCACTCTTTTCTCACTGGCATGGCTCCGATGGGTTCCAGTTCTCTTGCTCCTCTCCCAACCCTCTATTTCGGTACCCTGGGCACAGGAGTCACAAGAACCCTCCTTGAAGGGAACCCCTTCTCCAGAGTCTTCCTCAGAAGATCCCACTGGGGAGCCACCCTGAAAGAAATGGTGCAAGAGGAAGCACCTGGATGCACTGGAGGAATCTATCACTGAAGACACTGATTGTGATGAGCGGAAAGGGTCCCCATGGTCTCCCCCAGACAACATCTCATTCAGAGACATTCCTGAAATCCTCAAACAGTGGGAAGACTGGAAGTCCTATAACCCTTCTTCTGAGGATTCGGTGTTCCTACATGCCTTCTGTGCCCAGCCATCTACTTCCTGCTTGACCCCACCAGAAGATGACCATGTTAAACGAATTGTGTTGCATCCCTCGGAGGCCAGACAAAAATTTTATCTACACCTGAAGACCAGCCCACTGGTCCTAGCAGTTGACAGTTGATTTTATGTTTGTGGCAGTGGCCAGCAAGAGGGAACTGGCAGAAGATAGTTCAACTCTCCAGCCTCCAAACAGAGAGTCCTGTACCATGGGCAGACTAGGGAAGCGGACCTATGCTTCAGAGACATTCGCCATTCAGTCACTGAATTATCTGGCACACTTTACTCACCTCCAAAGAGACCTAATTTCTGAAATGTCTTCCTCTTTGGCAGAGGTATGCCTTATGAGCTGCATGACACTGTCGCCTCGCAGATAGCTACCCTTGAAAATATATATATATATATGTTTTTTTTTTTTCGTAAACCAAAAACGTCATTGTGAGAATCATCTCGGAGGCTCATCCGAGCCATTGAGCCTTATCTTCACTCTGTCTTCATTACCATAGCAATCTGGGAGCATCTGTTTCTGTTAGTGTGTCTGTGTACTGCATACCAGAGCCTCACGATGCACCTGAAGCAAAGCTTCATTTCACTGCAACTTCAAGCCTAAATTCCCTCCCTTTCAGTGAGGCAGCAGCCACGAAAAGAACAGAGAGCAACCAGATAAAAAAAAAACACCCAACAAGCCACCACAACAAGATACAACACACTCCTTCAGCCCTCCCACCTCTCACTCAGCAGATGTACAAACAAACCATTCTCTGCCAAAACATCCCAAATCACAATTCTATCCACCCCCTTCCCCTGGATCCAGGCTAAAACAACAACTGTCTCTTCCTAATACACAAACATCAGTAAACCTTGATCACAAGCTGCAACTGATAGCTTCCCAGAGAGATGAAAATGGCAACATATAACAGCTGCCAGACACAGCTGCATCCACATACACCAAGTCAGGCTTAATCAAACAGCACTCAAAGCTATGATACCGGCCATAATTGATATTAATTATGTTTAGACAGAATAACAATTACATTTGTACTAGCTGCCAGACACAGCTGCATCCATGCACACCATATCAGGATTAATCAAACAGCACTCATAGCTGTGATACCTGCCATAATTGATATTAACTATATTTAAACAGAATAATGATGACATTTGTACTAAGAGCTTGCTACTGTTATTTAACCAGGATATACATGACATTTCTAAATCATACTTTAACTGAAGAAGAAATTAACCTCCATGACAGCATTTTTTTTTCAAAACACTGTACTGTTACTGCTATTATATATGATGTTAATTTGTTACATTTGAGTCTGAACTCTGATGACTGGTACCTTGTTGAATTAGTTAACTACTTAAATTATTATAAGTAAAATCAATGAAAAATCAACAAGACGTATTCAGTGAGTTCAAGTAGGGGAATAGAAACGTCTATGTCTGTATTATATGTTGCATTGTTTGGCTTATATATCATGAAAATAGTAACCCATCTTGACCTACCTTTTTTGTGAAGAATTATTGGGCTCACATTCTGCATAAATCATTACTGTTTCTCAATTGTTTAAGAAACTCTCCCTTTTTTTTAAATAAAAATAGATGATGAGTGATGTACCATATGAGTTGATACTTTGAGAGATGTAGTTGTAAGAGTTATTTTTTGGGACAGCTATCTTGGAATCAGTTTTTTTGTTTCTTCTTTATAGCATCATTCCAAAGATTTGTTTCTTTCATTCATTTAAGAGAAGGGGTCATCCATTCCATTTCTTCTGGGATAGACATTATGTTGTTTTTGATGAATATAGTAGCTTCTTCTAAGTCATTAAAGGTTCTCATCTCATTGGCATAAAAGTATTTTTATCTTGGCTGGAAAGGTCAGCTGTGCTTTAATGTTGTTTTGTTTCAACAGTTTTATTATTGGCCAGACTTTTTTCCTTTGTTCTAATATTGTGGAAGAATAATCATTATCAAACCTTATCAGGCTTTGATTGTATTTTAAGGGTGATTTTCTCCAAGCAGATTTTAATATTAGTTCCTTGTCCAGAAATGAAAGAAATTTTATAACTACGGATCTAGGTAGAGTATTTGTTAAGTTAGAAGCAGGTTTCCTCAGTGGTCTAGGCATCCTTTCAATTCCAAATGAAAGTCCCTCTTTCAAGTCTAAAAGTTCAAGAATCCAGGTTGTTAAGAATGAAATGATGTCTTCCCCTTTTTAGGCAGACCAAAGATCCTTATGTTGTTTCTCCATTCCCTGTTTTCTAATTCATCTATTTTAAGCAGCCACGTATTCTGTTTTAGCAGAAATTCTTTTTGGAATTCTTTATCTTTGAGTCTCCCTTCAATGTCATTTAGAGAAGTCTCTACATTTGTTATTTTTGTATGGTGTTGCTGTAATAGTACGAGTATCATTCTGTTTTTGAGAATTTAATTTGAGGTTTTCTAAGTCATTTTTAAAGCCATCCATCTTCAAAGATAGTTCCTGTAAGATAGATGTCATCAATTGCAGTTCTTTTTTCAAAGCAGCATCTGCATGAGAATTCCTTGAGTTGTTTATATTCAGTGACTCAATATATCTCCAAGTTACTTGACAGGAACATTTTTGTATATCTCCACCAAAACTGATATTTGTATAGTTTAGTGATTTATCTATAGATGTCTGACATGTTAAACTTGAAAATAATAAAGTTTCCCTATATTATTATACTAGTTTATGGAGCTCTCAAAATTCACTGCTATCAGTTGGCCATCTAGGCTCCGCCCCCGTAAAATAGTTTTTGATGCAAAACTGAAATACTACATGCATAACCACATTGCACTTGTGGTTCCATAGTGATGCGGTCACTGCTAGTTAAACATTCCTATAGTATAGTGGTTCAAACTATATCCACTTTTGGCAAGACATGACATCCAACTGTCCCTATGCCCATTATAGAAGGAAAGACCCAAACAATATCGCTAACAGACTGGGCATTAGAGAGACATAATAGACTGCCCTTGGCTATTGCCAGGCCTGATACCACAGACTGTGGTCCTCCCTTCCCCTGGAAGGTCCATTATTTCCCTGTAACACCAACCCTAGTGGGGATTATTGTGCTTAGAAAATGGAGTATCTGTTAAACTGATTTGTATTTTATTATGGGCTCTATAAAATGTTCAGTGTAAAATAGTCTCTCCATCTAAAGTTTCAGAGTTGGTGTATGTTATGTTGTTATTACTCCAGGAAATATTTTACAGTAAAAAAAAGATATGTTAGTATTTAATAATGTTCATAGAAACACACACACACACACATACACATACACAAACACATACACATCAGGGACGTCGGGAGGCATACGCACTGTACTATACTGTACTGATTTCAGTACAACTTTTTTAAAAGAGGGGGTAGCTTTTTCAAAAAAAAAAAGTATGTACATATTTCTTCCTTTTTAAAGGGTATTGGCTCCTTTAAGGAGGATACCAGCAAGTCGGAAGTGAGCTCATGTCATGTCCAGCTGGCTGCGAGCGGGAAATGTGCAGTAGTGAGCGAGCGAGTGGAAGAAGACAATCGCAAATGGATTATCACTGTGAAGAACTGTAGTTGGACTTTCACTGCAAGCAGGAAATGTAGTTGGACTTGGAAGGAAATCATGAACATATTATCAGGTAAGAGAGTGTGTGTACAGATTTGTGTGTTGGACGGCAATCACAAACAGATTTGAGAGAGTGTATGTAATGAGCAAGATTGGAAGGCAATCGTGTGTGTGTGAGATTGGAATTTGGAAGGCAAGTGTGTGTGTGTGAGATTGGAAGGCAAGTGTGTGTGTGTGTGAGATTGGAAGGCAAGTGTGTGAGATTGGAAGGCAAGTGTGTGAGATTGGAAGGCAAGTGTGTGTGTGTGAGATTGGAAGGCAAGTGTGTGAGATTGGAAGGCAAGTGTGTGAGATTGGAAGGCAAGTGTGTGTGTCTGAGATTGGAAGGCAAGTGTGTGAGATTGGAAGGCAAGTGTGTGTGTGACTGGAAGGCAAGTATGTGAGATTGGAAGGCAAGTGTGTGTGTGACTGGAAGGCAAGTGTGTGTGTATGTGTGCGTGTGTATGTGTGTGTGTGTGTGTGTGTGTGTGTGTGTGTGTGTGTGTGTGTGTGAAATGCCCCCACATAATACACCTGCTGACTGTAGGTGTTCAGGCTTAAACCCTGTACCTTTGCTTCAGGGTAAGAAGAGCCTAAAGTCCCTAACCACTACCATTTCTGAACTTTGTTCAGATTGGCTTTTCTAATGGTTGTGAGCTGTGGTGAGAAGTGAGAACTGAAGTTGTATTTCCCCCATTATTGTTTTTGTTTGTCCAGGTTTTTGTGCTAAGGTGTGAAGTGAGAATTGAATTTGTATTCCCTCATTATTGGCTTTGTTTGTCCATTTTTTTTGTGCTAAGAGGTTGAGAAGTATCTAAATGATAACTATTAAGTTTGTCTTCCTATTTTTCAAATTGCTGATTTAGCATAGTGGTATATTGCACTGAGTGTAGTGCATATGGTTGTGGGTTCAAGAAATGCATGGTGATAACACAGCATTTTATTCTAGCAACTTTCCAAAATTATACAAGCAATGTTTAAAGTGTGTCCCTGGTTTTTGGGCTTTTGTCCCCCCCCCCAATAAATGTTGTTTTTTCTAGATTTCTTGTGTTGCAAAGTTCAGAGATACAGCTGAGTGTCGACCTTTTACAAGGAGCTGAGTGCTGCAGGGAAACTAAAGTTTAGTGCTGCTTATGCTGAGTCTGCTTGTACTGTTAATAGCACAACAGGTAGTGTACTTGCTTTTGATGCAGAAGGCTGTGGGTTCTTCTCCCACAGGAGGTAGATGCATTGCTGATACTGTACTGTCTTATAAAGGGGGGTGGATGCTGTAGTCCCTTTTGACGAAGATATCTAGTAGTAACTATGAACCTGTTATCAGTTTGCCATCCATCTATTGCAATATTACTAGCATATCATTGTTTTTAATGCAACATAGGCAATTTATTCCTCAAGGGCAACAGGAAATTTATTTTTAGATGAAACCATGAAATATAAATTTGTTTGCTAGCAGCAGCCTTTTCATTAGTTACAGATTTCTTTAATGGGGAATTATGTAGATGGCTTTTACTAGTTCAGAGATTGTGCATATTTACTGATACTGGTGGACTGTAGAAGTTTGAGTAGACATTTATGATGGAAATGTTATGAATTGGGCTGTTTTTGTCATTACTGGTGCATGCATTTTGTTTCATTGTTTACTGGAAAAATGTTCAAAACAATAAATTTAAAACGCTCTCTAACAACTATACTGTATTGTACAAGGAATATAATTTAATACAATCAGGAAGGTGTATCAAAGAGCATGTGTATGTTTCATGTGCAAAGGGCCTATGATTTGAAAACAGCCGAAAATTCATCTTTATCTGCCACTGGCAAAATGTATTTTCTTTGAATGTGGGTTTCAATGCTGTTTCAATGAATGTGAGTTTCAATGAATGTGAGTTTCAAGGGTAGAGAAGTTTTAATGCTAAGTCTAGTTTCATTGTGAGACTGCATTGCTTTGTTTAGCAGATATTTATTCGTGTTCATGCTGTAAAATGCAAAATAAAAGTTTTCTGGCAAATCATTTAGGAATGAAGTCACTAAATAATGACCGACATTAAGTTTCAGACGTTATAATCTTCAGAAAAATGCATGCTAAAGCAAGACCTGATATTCTATCAACTGTCTTAAGTTTATGCAAGGTCAATTTTTTAGTATGTTCCCCCAATATATTTGGCCTTGTCCAGATTTCCTGCATTAAGAGGTTGAGAGGTATGTGCAAATAAATCACTTTATGTAATTAGGAATATCCAAACCTCTCAACTGTCCCCAATTTTGGCTCAAAATGTTGCTCTCCCCCTAATAATCTCTCCGCAAAATAGCAATTTTGGAAGAAAATATGGAGGGTTTACTTTTATAAATAACTGTAATGATTAGAGTTATACATTACTTTTATTTCAGAAATGCATGTATATTAATTTTGTCAGCTGCTCAAGTTAAAACTGTGCTCATATTAAAATGGTGTCCCTTCTTTGACAGGTTCCCAGCTGTATTGCCTGGCCATCCTCTACCCCAACTACCATGCTGCATTTTTCAAAGAACTGACTTTCAGGTTCATTTTCAATTCAAGGAACCGAGTTTGAGTGAATTTATATTATATTACTGAAGAGGCATTACAGCGAATGCCTCTTAATCGACACTAAAAGCGAACCGTGAATTATGAGAATGGCCGTAGCTTGGCTGGGGAGGGGGGTAGCAGTTTGAGAGCTGTGAGTACAAATTTGAAAATCCTAGCTACACCCCTGATACACATCCATATCTACATCCAGAAGAGACTCACATCAAGGCTGGTAAAACAACATGATGTACTAGAACTTTTTAATTTCCAAATAATCATCAGAAAAATCCTGTTGCATATATTAGCTAGCTATAGAATTTTGACACAAGAAAGCCACACCACTCTTCTAAAGGAACTAGAATCACTCAGTATTAAACCTCATACCATTTTCCTAGAAGAGTTAAACCATACAATTATCGACTGAAAAGTCTACACCACCAGTAGTGCACAAGTGCAGATATTCCTGAAATTTGTCAATACAAACATCCTAGAACAATTAGAGTACCCACTGGAGAAAGATCTTGGATCTTGTCCTTACTAATATGGGATCATCTTGCACCGTCCTTTGTTTATCTTAATAAAATTGAAACCAGAGATCCCTTTCCTCCAAGGTATCATTAGAAATCTCTTTAAGACAAACTACTTAAGTCTAAGTGATACATTGGCGAGCTTCAAATCCCCATCAAACCCAGTTAACTCCACTGAATATGCAGAAACATGCACCAGCAGACTATACCAGCATTTAATCAGCAGCATACATACAGTTGTACTCCAACGGAACAAGTGCAGGGCAAACCCCAGCAACAAACACACATGGCAGAACTGTGATGCCAAGCTTTATGATAAAAGAAAAAGACTTTTGACAAAAAGTACAAAGAATAATTTCCAGGATGTCAGAGTCCTTATTACTGAAAGAAACAAACAACTTAGGAGCTTAATAAAATCCACCAAAACCAGTTTGAGGCTAAAATAGCTAACCAAGCTAATGAAAATCACAAGATGCCACTGGTGGGACAGGTAATGTTCAAAGATAATATTAAATACTTGGGTATTGTTTTCTCTACAGATGATAAAGATTTTTATACTATTAACATTAAAACAGTTTGGGATCAAATAATATCTGACTTTGGGAGATGGAATAATTTAAGATTACCAGTATTGGCAAAGGTCTCAATTATTAAAATTAATTTATTACCAAGATTGTTATATATTTTTAGATCTGCTCAAGTAGCAATTTCGAAGAAATTTTTTAAACAAATTCATAAAGAATCGGCTAAATTTATTTGGCAGCCAAGGAAAACAAGGATATCGTATGATAAATTAATGACACCAAAAAAGAGAGGGGGATTGGATTTACCAAATTTTGAAATGTACTATTTAATAATAAACTCTAATAGATTCCTAAGAATTGCTAATTATGATGTATGTAGCACTAAGTGGGCACCAACATGGGTAATCTTGAATTATAAACATATATTAAATTTGAGTATTAATCCTAAAGCATTACCCTTTCTAGGAAAAGCTGAAATTATATGGGATAATGGATCACATTAAAGTATATATAACATCTATAAAAAATGTATTTCAATCATTAGATCTTGCTCAACATATGATGGTTTTTCAACCCTTTCAATGGAACCCTAATCTGAGACTAAATAATCAGTTAATAGATCTTAAAAATTTCCCATTAATAGTTAATTTAACTTTAATTGACATTTACATATATCTCAAATGTTCAGCTAATCAAATAAGACAAGAATTAAACTTACCTAAAAATTATTTAGTTATGTTGAGACAAATTAGGGAACTCTCTATAAGCTACTTTAAGAATTTTAAACCCAGAGATGAGGATTTAAGCAAATGCTCAAATTTGTGGCAAGCTCTTCAACAAGATGTTAAATTTATAACCGTATGAAATAAATTAATAAAAGAGTTTACATTTCAGGATAAGGTTCTTTTATCGAAATATTGGAAAGAGAAAATCCCACTGATACAAGAAAGTCAAATAATAAAAGCAATAGATTTGACAACAAAATCTATCTCTCTTCAAAAGTTGATGTATACTCAGCTTATGATATGGAATAATATGTATTATACACGCCTTAGCCTGCATAAATACAATTCTAAAAACTCCCCAAATTGTCCATTCTCTAAAGACCAACCTGCTGATCTTCTTCATATGTTCTGGAGCTGCAAATGCATTTATAAACTTAGGAACTCTTTAAAAATACAATTTCAAAATATGGGTTATCAAAGTACAACGCTTTCATGGAAATTTATGATTTTGCATATTCCTCCAAAAGAACTTTCTAGATCACAAAGTATCATAATTATTAATATATTCTTATTAATGAAACTATATATAGGTACTAATTGGTTAAACCCATCCCAAACTTCATGGGATAACTTTAAAATTCTAGCTATGAGACATATATTAGCCCACAAATTACTTCTGCATCAACACAATAAAAATATCAACAATCCAAAAATATGGGAACAAGTGTTTAATATCATATTAGCATAATATTTTAAACCTAAATCTATTATGAGTTATTTATAATCTGTAAGAGAACTTTGTAACAACAAATTGTGTAATACTTGAACTAATCTCAATTCTTTTTATATCTTTTTGTATAAAATTGTGTTGCAGGTGGAAGCATTCATGTAAATATTGTATATATGTTATGGTGTGATAGTTAGATACATTAGTTGGTTCTTATTTTCAATCTTGTATTTGTTTGGAATTTGTATTGAAAATTATAAAACAATAAAGATTTATTATTGAAAAAAAAAAAGAAAATCACAAGGCATGTTTTAGTTATGTTTGTAATGTACTGAGATGATTATGAACGATGTTACCTACACTGAGGCTGAAGATGATATTGTGAACCCACTGGCAGATAAATTTAGTTCTAACTTTACACAACTCTCCCCACCATCTGTCCCTCAAGATATAGCTGAAACTGGCACACCTCCAGCTATCACACAAGACCAAGTCCTAAAGGTGCTATCAAAAGTTTAAAATACTGCATCCATGGGTCTTGACAGTATCCCTGGATGCATGTTAAATAGCATGACATACAATTTAGCCACAGCTCTAATAAAAGCATTTAGTCTTAGCCTCCATACAGGTTTTGTACCAAGTAAAGCAGAATAGCCACAGTCACTCCCCTGCATAAAGGAGGATCTTCCACAGCCCCAGGCAATTACAGACCCACAAGTCTGATCAGCCTCATATGCAAAGACATGAAAAGACTTATGCAATTAATCAATCAGGACATAGGGAACTTCCAAACACTAAACTCATTTCAGCTTTGATTAATCAAGGGCAGGTCATGCTTACTCAACCTGGTGGATTTTTTCGAAAAGGTCACCAAAGCAATAGATGAAGGGAACATGGTACACATGCATACCTCAACCTAGTCAAAGCTTTTGCTACAATTCCCCACTAAGACATAGTAGAAGATATAAATACATTTGGAATATGTTACCAGTTGGATTGTACTTGCTCTCAGATAAGATGCAGGAAATCAAAATGGGAAAGTTAATTCCACAAAGAGACTAGTCACCAGTGGAGTCTCCAAGGGTTCTGTCCTGTGACCTCTCCTGTTTGGCATCTAATTTTCTGAAATAAAAGCCAATACCAAAGCTGGCTACATTTGCAGATGACTCCAGGCTACGAGCAGTCATTGTATCCCCAAACAACTTTGTCATCCTACAGGAAGGTTTGTCCCAAATAACTGGTGTCAAAATAATGAACGGAAACTAAATGCCAAAATATGCATTAGTGTGTCCTTTGTTAAGTCATCTATCCCAGGGAACTATCACATTAATAACACATGCAGTGCAAACCTCAGAAACAAGCCCACATGGTGGAACCACAATGCCAGCAAGCTTTATAATAGAAGAAAAAGAATTTTGACCAAAGTAAGAAGAGTAAATCCCAGAATTTGAGAGCCCTTTTTATTGAAAGAAACAAACAACTCATGATCTGATCCTGACCCCAAAGAGTTAGCCCAGTTGTTCAAGATTTGGGAGCATATGTAGACAGTGACCTAACTTTTTAGTAAAATGTGTCCATTGTCAAAAAAATGTTTTTCTATATTGCACAGCTTATAAATAAAGGAATTGTATCTTTATCTAGGGATGTCATTGCCCCACTTTGCTCAGTCTTCGTTAGGTCAATCATTGACTATAATGCTCCATGGGCATTTATCTGTCCAGACACATACAACAACTAGAATGCTCACAGAGATTCCTTACTAAAAGGATACAAGGTCTAAACAATATCTACTACATGCACCAACTCAAAGCCCTATCACTGTAGGTTCATAGGTAAGTACTATGCTAACTGCCTTGCAGGCAATTTTTCAGCCTAGCCAATTGCCCTTCAAATATGAGATTAAAATCCTGTACAGTGAGTCTATGAGGTAAACAGCAAACCATTATCTCAACCCCTGTCTTGGTATCTTACAGACTGCTAAGAGGTGACCTGTGTCTGGTTTGAAGGCATCCTCCAACCAAGTACTGATGGATTTATTGCACATCAGCAAGTCAAATGGCATCAGAAATACTTTTATGATCTAAACC
>NC_056729.1:1938910274-1938960274 GCF_019279795.1 Protopterus annectens | reverse complement strand
GGCTTGGACAACTGGCTAAGGCCTTAACTCCACAGCTGTGGCATTGGGCAGCCTTAGTGGGGACCTTGTGAGAAACAGAGAGAGAGAGACAGGAAAAAAAAAACCCAGACCTCAGGCTTAGCATATTCCCTGCATGCTCTTATGAGAAATTGTGCTTGCTGCAGAGAGGTTTGTATCTGGAATTACTGAGTGTATCCATTTGTATTCCAAGTGAATGTTCCTCTCCAGTGTCAGTGGTGAGGATTCAAGCTCCTTGATTACTGGCCCAGCATGAAAACATCACAGAGATAATACTAATTTTCTTGGACCTCCAAGGAAAGCACAATAGAAATGCACTGAAAACAGCCAGTGGATGAAAAGTTTTTATTCTCTAATTTCCTTAGGATTTAGTTTGAGCACTTACTCATCACACCCTAAGTTAACAAGTTAGTTTGTTTTGAATGGTATTAGTATCGTTTGTTGATTTAACTATTCTACACATCTTACAGTCAGTTGCAAACTTAGTCAGCCAGAGATCATTGTTGTTAGTATTTAGGACAGAGAAATGAATTCCAAAAAGGAGGAGGCCTAGTACAGAGTCTTGGGGAATGCCACTTGTCACCTTTCCCTAACAGAGAAGGCAACACAGACTCTAACAATATGAGTTGTGTTTTTGAATTCATTTATAATCTACCTTACCACAAAAGGATCACTGTTTAAGTCCATCACCACCACTGTGCATCATGACTCAGGATCATATCCTATGGCAAGACTTAGGTTGAGCAACTTAAGGATGTGTTCTGTAAGAGCCTGATTGTCACCATTTATTAGACAATGCAGTATATTGTTGGAA
Organism: Protopterus annectens; assembly: GCF_019279795.1. NCBI lineage: Eukaryota > Metazoa > Chordata > Ceratodontiformes > Protopteridae > Protopterus > Protopterus annectens. Next base: position 1,938,959,442 of record NC_056729.1, on the reverse strand, counting down.
CCCAATGAAGAGGTGCTTTTGGTCTTGGAGATTACTTTATGGTATGATCTGTGGAGATGATTCAGGGGAAAGTAACTCAGGAATGTTTGGCATGGGAATCATAGTTTCAGGGAAGAAATATGCAACAAATGTGATTGCTAGTATGTTAGCAATCTCTTTAAGATGAATTGGTGGTGTTATTATTTATACATTTGGAACATTACAATGTATCCTGCTATGAAGCATCCCAGCGGCTTGGTCCCACCTTAAAGCCACATCCAAAAAGTTGACATTTAATCCATTATCTTCCAAAACAAATTTTAAGAAACCTGATTGGTTGTTGATATCACTAATAAAAATTGGCTATGGCCATATTGGTTCCCTCCATTATAAAAGTAAATCATCTACAAATCGGACATAAAAAGATATCTTGTAGTGATCTATTAATTCAGGAAGGATAGTAGTTTCCCACCATGCCATTACTATATTGGCATATGCTGGAGCCACAGGTGGACCCAAGGCCACTCCCTTTTTTTGTTTATAATAGTTCCCATGAAACAAGAAAAATTATTATTCAATATTAATTCTATTAATCCACATAAGAGGTTCACTTTTCCAGCTCCTAACTTGGAGTTCCTGGAAGGAAATTCTCTAACAGCCTCAACTCCATCTATGCGGGGAATACTAATGAACAAATATAATACATCAGCTGCAAAAATAATATGCTTCTGAGCATCAAACTCAATCTGGAAAGTGAAATCCCTAAAGTTATCCAAAAAATCCCAGGAATCTTTCAAATAGGATGCTAACTTCTGCACCAATGGATTCAAAACTGCATCCATTACCAAGGCTATGCCTTCTATTATAGAATGTGGAGAAGACACAATGGGCCTAAATGGGGATTCACAAGGTCTTTGTAAACCTTAGGAATTCCAAATAAAATGCCCACCTTCGGTTTCTCCACCAAACAAAAGTTGTAGGTTTCCAAATCCATATCCCCATTCATCAAGGCCACATATAAAAATGAATGTATACCCTGATAACAATGGGAAATATCCCTAACATTCACCATTTCATATTCTCCAGTATTGTTTAATAACTGGAACATTCCTTCATTACATTGATCAACACCTGTGATCACAATATTACCCACTTTATCACTTTTCATGAAACTGAGGTTAGCTTTTTTCTTTAATTCATTTAATGCTCTGTCTAGCAGGGTAACTGACATGATCCCTGGGGTGAATTTCCTATCTCCTATCCAATTGTCAATGTTCCTTTTGAAGAGGGCCAAGGAGGTGCTCAGCTTGACATGTATGGGCAGTCTATTCCAGAGTATGGGGAGTCTCTGGATTAGGAACCTATCCCTCCAGCATGTTTTGCTCATTGTGATGACAGGGTTTAGATCCCTGGAGGGTTTGGCTCTGAGGGATTGGGATTTTTTTAAGTGGAGCATGTCCAACAGCTCAGGGTTTGACATGGCCTTGCATGTTAAGCAGAGATCACCTCTGAGTAGACTATATGCCACAGATTATAGCTGGAGTTTTTTTTAGATGGTCAGCATAGGGTATCTGCTTTAGGCCTGTAATTCTTTTAGTGAGGTATTTCTGTGGCCTTTCCAGCTGTTGCAAATGTCTTGTGAGGTACATACCATATGGGGCATTGTACTCTATAATGGGTCTAATGAGGGATGAGTACAGTGGGACAATGACCTCCTTTTTTTCTGGATGAAAAGCCCTTAGTGATGATGTATGCCACATAGAAAGATTTCCTGACTGTTGTGGTGATGTGGTTATTGAAGGTGAAACCACTGTCTACCTGTGTCCCTAAGTCTCTCATCACACATTCAGTGTTTAGTGTACTTCCACCTATGTGGTAATTCATGGGTACATGCTTTTTCCCAAAGGGGGTAACTATACATTGCTTGGCATTAAACTTGAGCCCATGGCTCTGGCACCAAGCATCTGTTTCTGTAAGGCCCTTTTGTTGAATATCCACATCTTTTGGGGATTCAATAATGGCTCCCAGTGTGCAGTCATCTGAGAACATTGTTAGCCAGAGTCCCTTAGTGTTGACCTGTACTTCAAAGAAGTAGATGCCAAACAAGAGTGGTCCAAGGACTGAACCCTGAGGTACTCTACTTGTCACTTGTCTGGAGTATGACTAAACAGTCTCAAGGCTTATTAGAGTGACTTGGTACAGGATCCTTATATACGTGCAATGCACTCTTAGAGCTTATTTTATATCTACAGAAAACAGCCACAGTTAAAAGGTTTTAAAATATTTAATAACAAATAATTAAAACCACAAGACAATACTTCCTACTACACAGTGCTAGTCAAAAGAGTTCAGAGATCACACACAAATAGATAAAATAATTCAGTAGTACAGTTCTGACATCACAGAAAAACACTTAGTGTAATTTTTCTAGTTCCTAGCTATTCCTAACAGAAAACTCAAGTCTAGGATAACTTACATAAGACAACAGGCAGAGTGCTGTGAGTTGGATGATCAAGACAAAAATGCTTAATGCCATCTGATTCTCTCTGTTTAAATTGCTATTGCAGTTCTGATAAACATTACACCATTTGTTTTCACTTCCCTGGAGTTCCCAGGCTACACATTAACTGCATTTGCATTCTTAACATCTCCCTTTTGTTATCTTGCAGCTGGTCAGGAACAGAGCAATAAAATACATTTGCATGTTTAAATCTAGCAATTTAACTCTTGGTTAAAACAATAGAAAGAATTTCTTCATCTAGACTTTTCGGCACCACTGTCTACTTCAAAGGGTCACCACATGCTTTACTTTGGTCAGTAGAGTGCACTGTTATCACATTTACTTCCAATTTCACATGTAACAGTATTTCTTTACATTTAAGACAACAAGCCTGTAGTTTACATTCATATTTACAAATGACAGAATTATCTGCAACCTTCTATCTGGCTAGGCTGGCAGCCTTCACCCTTCTCTACCAGTCTTCACAGTTTTATATATTGTGACTTAAAAGATGAAAGAAGAATAAACAATTGCTAACTTGGGCATTTCGACTGCATTGTCCAGCCAGTCAATCCATTCAAATTCTCCCTCCCCAACAAAAATAAAGATAACCAATGCACTGCCTCTTGAGCAAGACATTAAATAAAATGTTAACAAAGTCTGTTCTGGTTTTCACACTCATGTTGTGACACCCCACAAGCACACATTATACTTATTTTGATTGCTTTTCTCTCAGTTCTTCTGGAAATGCACATGCTCATTAATCTCTGTAACACCCAATTTGTTTATTCTGTATTGTTTGTACCACTTTTTATGGCAAAATAAAGTAGAAATTCTATTTTTTTTTCTGATTCTGGTGACCTTCCCAATGTACTTGTCCTTTGTAGTTTTGCCAGACTAGTTGAAGATCAATATTTATCCGATTATTGTTCTGCAATTGAACATTTGTGTGGAAGTTTCTGTTCATTATCACAGGAACATTTCATAAGGAACTGAAAAACTGCTGAATGAACTTTATTCTTTCTTAGGTATTGTACTTGAAACTATAGTTTTTCTTTCCATTTTCCTGGCCTAGAAATGATTATAATTGTAAAATTATAGTCACTGGTGTCCAACGTGTACTTGAAACATGGTGGCTTCCATTAACAAGTGTAGTATGTCTTCAGTTTGCTGTTATAATAGGAATAAAACTCAACAGTTCCTGGTGTGTGAAAGGACAGATGTTCTTGAAGCTGATGTGATGATTTTTCTGTGGATGTATGATACTGAACTTTAAGCGTTGAAGCAGTACACATAAGCTGTAGAGAGAAAATGTATTTTTATGGTTTAGAAACCAGCCGAGATACCAAAATTGTGAAAAGTAAATGGATATAACTCCAGGCATATCTGAAAGGTAATTTCATTTTTGAGATATGTTGTTCTTCATGCACTCCCACCCCCACATCCAGTATTGTGCGTGGTTCTAGGTACCCAGTCTATAAAATGAGAGTTGTGCAGGAAGTGTAAATGCCCAACTAAAAGAAGAAAAGATAAATAATGAGATAAATCCAATCCTCCATCTTGTCCTTCTGCAGCAAATCCCAAACCAATGTTTTCAAATTAAAGACAATACTAGCCTCATTACACTGGTCACCTTCTCTCCCTTCTACTGACCCAAACCACTACAACATTCTCCTCACACAAATTCTCATTCACTTCCAGGGCTCAATCTTCCCTAAAATGACACTGCTCTATAAACCACCCAGAAACAACTGGCTCATGTACAAACATAAATGTTTCCTTAGCCTCAGAGACAATGCCCGGCATAATTAGAAAAACACTACGAATAGAATGCAACAGAAAACTCTACTTGGCAGTCCTGGATAATCTCACAAATAAAGTTCCGTGTAGGTTAAAAAACACTTTATTGGATTAAGTGCTTTCGCCCACTCACCCCTGGGCTTCATCAGAATCTACTTAACTCATTAAAAAACTTGTATTTATGCAAACTGTGACCATTGAACAAAATATTTTCACATCACATGATCGTAAATCTCATTTAACTTAAACTAACAGTACTGAAAACTGAGTATAAGCTCTGTTGTCACTTAAAACTCATACTAAAACAGTAAACAAGTGAATTATAAAAATGGTAAAATATTGTGTTAAAACATATCTCCCTATTAACAGCAGGTGTCAATCACTATAATTTAAAGTTTTAAGCTGTAAAACTGAGGTGATATAAGTAGTCTCATTGATACCTGGGTAGTTTGTGGCATTCAGTAATATCTGCCATCTAAGTTCCTTTTCTTCTAATAAAATTTTATGGTTACCTCCTCTAGGGCTTATTTTTAATATTTTTCAGAATAGCAAATTTAAACATTTGACACTATGGGCTGGCTGCTAAATGCCTATATAAAGCATTGTTCTTGTTAGATTTCCTTATCTGATAGTTGTACTCGTATATCCTGTTCTTTAAGAGTCGGCTGGTTTTACCCACATAACATGTTGGGCCTAATGTACACTTGGCAAGATATGCAACATGTCTAGTATTACAGTTTCCTCTCCTAAAATATACAGATGTTTTATTAGTGTTTTTAGGGTAATGCTGTCACTCTCTAAAATAGCTGAACATTAATTGCAACAGCTACACTTTGTATTGCCCGTGGGGGTATTATACAGATAATAGGTATTATACGCTGCATTAAATTCAAATCTAGTTATCAGGTTGATGTCTGTTTTAAACACAAAACTAGGTGTCTTTCCCATGATACTGAATACTTCACTGTCACTTTTCAATATGTTACAAATTTTAATAACAATTTCTTTAAAACTTTGTACAAATTGATTATATTCGAGAACTAATGCTCGTTTAAAGGTATTATTTACATTAACTTGTTCAGAAGATAATCCTGTACCTAATAAAGGTTTATATCTTACACGCCATTGACTTTTCACATGCTGTATTATATCCTTTACCAGTTTTCTAGGGTATCCTCTATTGAGGAACATATTGCCTATAAATTCTAATTATTTAACCATGTCTTCATAGCCTGATGTCATGCGTGCTGCCCTAATGCACTGTCCTTTCAGAATGCTCTTCTTCTGCTTAGCTGGATGGCAGCTGGGGTATTCTAAAGAGTTGTTACTAAATGTGGGTTTATTTATTTTATTTATTTTTATTTTGCATTTGTTAACCGGGTTAGTCTGACTGAGTTTTTGGCTCATTTTCAGCAGAGATCCGGGGAGAAAGGCTCCTCAGGGAAAACAATTTAAAATTTTAGAAATGAAAGTATTAACAATCACCTTTAGGCTCTTTTTAGCAGAGACCCGGGGAGAAAAGCTCCTCAGGAAAAACAATTTTAAAAACAAAGTATTAACTATCAGCAAAAGAATATGAGACTTGTTACAATATCATTTTAAGTGCTTAGTACAAAATAAATTAATAGTCTGGAAAAGATTATGAAACCACTTGTATATCCCTTTAAATGAGTAGTACCTAGTTGTTTTAGGGTTTAGAAAAAAGAATATTTGAATAGCTAGATGAAGATATAATTGAAATAGTGTAGAGGTGACATTTTAGACAGACTTGATAAAGTAGGTTATTTTGGAGCTGAATGTTTACAATAAAAATTCAGTCAGAAACCATTGTTGGTGTGAGATATGTATGATAAAGTAGCTTATTTTGGAGCTGAATGTTTACGATATAAATTCAATCGGAAACCATAGTTAGTGTGAGATATGTATGTATCCAAAAAGAGGGTACCATTCTTCTTATATAGGTGTGTGAATTTTAAATAATTACTGGTGCTATTTAAATATTCTACAAATTCTTCAACAGAATCACAATCACCTCTCCATAAGACAAAAATGTCCTATTTAAGTTGCAGGCCATATTTAAGTCCCTGGAATGGGTAGTCCTAGACCCATTTGATTTACAGATATGCAGTAAGTACATTAGGTTTGGGTCTTGGGTTGCTCTGTAGGCCAGGCATAAGTCTCCCCTAAGAAGTCTATACAATACAGAGTATAGTGACAGGGATTTTAGTTGGCCCGTGTAAGGCACATGCTGGAGGCCCTTGATCTTCTTTGTTAGAAACCTCTGAGGCCTGTCTAATTGCTTTAGGTGCTTAGTATGGTGCATATAGAATGGGATGTTATACTCAATTATTGGTGCCGACTATAGGGGGGGGTTATAACTTTTTTTCTTCTCATGGGATGAAGTAACTGCCAGACAGATTGAAATAAAGTTAAGAAAAGCTCCTAACTGGAAAAAACCCAGGCCTATTTGCAGTACTTAACTTCTGGCTAAAAGTATTAACATCTTTACATGAAAATTTAGCCATGAGTAAGAACTATTTGTATGTGCACCCCAAACAGACACCAACCTGGTTAACAACAGGAAAAACAATGCTCAAACTTAAGAGTGAACTTGAAAGCTATCCTAAAAGCTATAGACCAATAACTTGGCTTCTGGAGACATATAAACGATATACTGGAATTGATGCCGACATTCTTCATTTATCCCAGCCGTGTAGAGTTTATAGTCACTTAGAAGAAAACTCAATCATGGCAATATTACAAAAAGGTAACAAACCAAGTTGTCCATGGACATCTTCAGAAGGGGTTAGGCTGATATATTAATGGGAGTTAAGTGGGTGGGGGGAGGTGAAAGGGTTAAATGGAGAGGGGATGAATAGGAGGAAATGAGATAAGGGTGGGGAGGGGCTTAAGGGGTTTAGACAAATGTAGCTGAGTAAGTAATCACATTTTGGCATAAACTTGCTAAGGCAGGGTACGCCCAAGACGACCTGCAGGGGTAAGAGGAGGAAAGGTAGGCCTAAAGGTATTGGTTGATGGCAGATGGTCTTTGCTATGTTTATGTAGTTAATTATGTAGTTATTTATTTGCTTTCTCTTTAGGGATTGTGAATCCTAGGCTGGGGGGAGGGGGGGGTTAGAGATCTGTAGCTTGATCCCATGGGCTTTGGGCAGGTGGTCAACAAGTTGTGGAGAGGATAGGTGGGTGGGGTAATCACTTTGTCGGTTTAAAAAAAAAAATCATGGGCTTTAGGTTTGCAGCGTCTTAAGTGGTGGTGGTCAGTCCTGCTGTTAACTTGTGGTAGTATATGTGCAGGGTGCAGTCTGCGGTGGGGTTTGGAGGTTTAGCCGGTCCGTGTTTTAATTTAATCCATATCTATCCAGTAAATTATTTGCTTTTGGGATTTGTAGATTCCATTTACCTGGGCATCATACTTATCGGAGGTCGGGTGGTTGGCATTGGCATTCATTGAGGATGTTGTGTGGAATGTCAGCAGTCGCGGAAGTTGAGAGAGCGCCAAATTTCTTTTCGCAGGCTGTAGGCTCAGACTGAGGCTTGCTTGAGGTAATATGGTAGTCGGCGGCTTGTAGTACTTTATGTGCAAGAGTAAGCAGTCTGTAGGTAGCACTGTAACCTTTCTGCTGTGTATTTAAATCTGTTAAGCTCTCAAGGACAATTAACTTATTACTGTTTGTGTCTACTTTGCCTTCTTTCCGAAGGCAGTCCTCTCAGTCAATTCCCAAATGGCAGTTACTGTGTAAGGAGTTAGAACTTGAAGGCAGCTGAGGTTGAGAAGTGGCCACAAGCATTGCTGGTTGTAGTGGCAATGAACCCATACCTCTACACTATACAACTGTGCAGGCCCTCTAGTTGTCGCCTTGAGGCTCGGTCTGTTTTTCATAGAACATCAGTTTTCCGGTAGGTAGCGGCACATCTTTGGAGCTGGCATTTGAAAATTAATGACATACATGCAGGCCCAGACTGTGTACCCACCAGATGTTGGCATGAACTTGCTAAGGCAAGTCCTACGTCCGAAACGACCTATAGGTACTGGTGTGGTCAGGTAGGCCTAGTAAATCTAGTGATATGTACTGCCAGTAACAGGGTGTGATCTATTACTAAAAATTTTATATTCAAAAAACTTGAAACGTTGGTCCACGGGGAGTTCTTTCCTGTAATTGTGTTCAGTGATCTTATTGGTAGAGGTTAACACTGTATAACTACAGTCTAAAATCAGAAATAAGATTAGGGATTAGCCTATGGAAGCTGTATTATATACGTGTGTGTAAAAGTTTCTTCTTTGTTTTTAGTCAGTATGAGGTCTGGTTTAAGTGGCATATAGTGTGATTGGTAGAACTGAGTTTATTTACAGCAATGAAGGAGCTAGTGGTTTGGTAGCCATGCTGTGTGGTAGTAGCTTTCATATGCTTTTATTTTGTGGTAGCTCCCCAGGCAGGTCACCACAGTCATTTTGTGTTGCATGTCCTTCATAGATAGATGTCACTTTGGCGGTTTTGTGGTCTTAAGGTTATTCTTGGTAATCTTAATTAAAGTTGGTGGTTAAGGACTAAAGCACAAAATGCTGATGTTCCACTCTCCCCTCTACTTAGAGCATCATGGCCGGTTCGGATTTTCGTGAGTTTCTGTGTTTCAACATTATATCTGTCTAAGTCTTGCAGGCGTCAACAAACAGTAAATGGTTGGGATCAGTATTGCCTTGGGGGAAGATCAGTCTTGACCAGCAGGTATGTCTATTTGTGGGTTTCATAATTTACGTTTCATCATGTGTTCAGCTGACAAGTCAGGAAAAATGCTTATTCAGCATGAACGCCGGGAAGTACAGTTAAACGTTTTCTCAGTGCAAGGTTGTAAGACAAACATTTCACAATTTTGAAGCTGTGCTTACATAGTCTCCTGGTTGTGTGCTTTAGTATTCAGTGTTTAGCTTTTCTTCTCCAACCGTGCTGTTTCCCCAATCGATAGGGCATCTTAGTTTGGGGAGGGGGGGATGCCCCATGTGTAACGGCCAAGAGGAAGAAGAGTGGGGGAGGGCATGTATCACAAGGGGATTATTTCACTCTGTTACATGAACATTACATTCTTTAAGAAACAGGAAATGGGCGAGAGAAGATCACCTTCCTTAACGGTGATTTCCTAGCAAACTTGTGATAATAGTGATTTGTTGGCAAATTGGTGATAACGGTGATTTCCTGGCAAACTTGTGATAGTGCTAACAACTTAGCTCTCTAGTGGGAGCTCTCTGGTTGAATAAGTAAGTTCACAGTTGTACCTGGGAGGTAGTTGTTTGCTGTTTGAGATTTGGTTTGTTGGTTTAGTAGAAGCCGTTTGGTGGTCAGCAGGACTATGGTAGTGTCGTTGGGTGATTACAGTTGGGTGTAGGCAGTTGGAGGGAGTGGCAAGCTGCAATGGTTGTTCACAGGCTTTCCTGCCTGCAAGTAACAGTTATTTGTGGCTCATGTGTAGTGCGACTTAACTTTTGTGGCTCATGCGTAGTGTGACTTAACTATTGTAGGGACAGCCATGTATGGGAAGAGACACTCAATGCCACGAATGTTTTATAAGCTAAGGGCCAAGTTTAGCTTTGGCCTGTTCCTGGTGCAAGTTGTGGGTTCTGGCAAACTGTCAAAGAGGGAGGGCACAGAATAAAGCCGTGATTTTCAGGCTTTGTTTCATTAAAAACGTAGGTGTAAATCAATGGGCAGTTCTAGTGTTTTTGGACTGTTGTCGAGTTTGCTTTTGTTTGTCACTGTTGGCTGAGTGCCTTCTGACTGAAGGCTTTGCTTTGGAGTATCGGAGATGTTGTTTCTGTGAAGTGTTGATGTTTGGGAATTTTGAAGGCATGTTTGTTTACTTATTAATAATGTTTTGCCTTTTGTAAATATAACAGATTTTCAGTGTTGGGGTGGGGATGCAGCATGTGTCTTTGTGGTTGTGGGCCAGAGCTATGGTTGCTTGAAGAGACTGAGTTGCCATTTCGCAGGTTGCAAGTTTCTCGTGAAGAAGGGTTGTCCTCCCCCTGCTTTTTCAGTGGTGCTAGCATAGCAAGTGGCAGATTTTGCAGGTGGTACACATTTCTCCTCATCAATTTTTATAGAGGCTTTTTTTTTTTTTTTGTTAATCTTTGACAAAGCTTGAGGGTCCAATTGGGAAAAGGTGACAAGGAAATTTCAGACTTCATATCTTTTCTAAATTCATGGCAAGAACGCTGGCACAACTCTTTGCAGCTGACCCTTGTGCATTTGTGACATGCCTTATCTGTAACACTTGCATTAGTTTAGGGACACAGGTAGAATCGCAGGGGTGTATTTTCTGTTTCCCATCCAGTTAACCAGGTTGTGCTTGAGAAGGGATAATGAGGTACTCTGAGTGGAGAGAGAATCTATTCCACAGATGGGGGAGTTTGTGCAACACAAATCTCTCCTGTTAACAAGTCCTATTGATGTTACAAGGGAAGTCTGAATCTACTTTGAACGACAGAGTTGTATGGTAACTGGCCTCATGGTTGGGTAACTACAGCAGATGGTAATTACATTAGAGACTACTTTGGGTGGCAGTCGTATATAAAAAAAAATGTTTTTAATTGAATCTTCGTGCTCAGTGATCTGGCCCTCTTGGTCCATCCTAACACTGGTGACTCTTGGGGGATGGTGATGTATTACATTCACTTATTAATGGCAGTAATTAAGAGTTATGGCAGTAATTAAGAGTTATTGATTTCTTTATTTTATAAAGGCATATTAACATTCTTCTACCAGTTCTCAAGATCATTTAAAATGGGATAGTTCTGACTTCAAGGCTTCAAGTTATGGCTGCTTGGTCATATGTGTTTGTCAGTGGTGCATTCCTTCCAGGATTGGCAGGATAGGTTGTCTTTGAGGATGTCTTTGAATGTGTGTCATGTATTATAGATGATATGTCTTTTTCTTTGTTGCAGATGGGGATTTTGGTATGCTGCTGTTGTAATTTGGAATAAGTGGGTATAAGGTGCAGCCTTTTTCTTTACATTTTAGAGTATTTACTTTTCCCTTTTCTTTGTAGATGGTGGTGTGATGGTACCGGTTGTGGTGCTACATAGTTCGCAGATGATGGAAGCAGGGTGAGCGAGGAGTGGTGGATGGAGTGGTGCACAATGTGGTCACTGGTAATTCCCCTTGTTGGGTCATTAAGGCAAGATAGGGTGGTGTGATCAAGTAGCACGGGAGTTGATTATTGTGTTGGAATGTGGGGCAAGTTAGGTAGAGGTAGGTAGGGGGCTAGAGTGAAACTGGTGGTGATGGATTATGGGGTGTGGGATCTCACAGGAGGAGTAGAGTCACAGCATTCATAGGAGCGCAGGAACCTATTAGGCTAAAGCCTCATTGCTCTTGCAAGACAATTGACTTCAACACCCTGCTTTCAGGTGGTGTGAATCTTGGGGGTTTTAGTTACTCCTCCAGTTGTTTAAACTGTATCTGGGGAGAGGGCAAAGTCAAGCTGTTCTTTGACAGGAGGCCTGAGGGGTTCCTAACGTGTGGTTGGGGTGACAAATTTGTCCTTTGAGTAGGTAGGGTGATTACCATTTGGTAAGGAGTGCACTGAGGGTGTTTATGGTTGGGCACGTAGATTACTTCTTTGTTGGGCTTAGGTGAGTTTTCAGGAACTATGTCAAGGGGTTCTGGTTCTGGATCTTAGTGTTAGGGCATTAAGGTTTTGGAGTTAGTCTAGTTCCTGCAGTAATCAGGTTACTGTACATCCATAGCTGTGTAGTTTGGTGGGCTAGTGTGAGATGCTATAGTTGACAGGGTCCTGGGTTCGAGACTTGTTAAGGGTTTCCCTTGACCAGGCTGCAGAATTGTGTTCAAGGGGTTATAGTTTCTGTGGCACTTATTATGGCTGTAGGTTGTCATTCCAGAAAGGTCAAGCCATGGTTAGTGGCTTGAGGGAAGCAGACTAAAAGGAATGTATTCTCTTGGAGTGGAGGTTCCGGTGGTACAGTGGGGTCATGGGTAATCCTACTTTATTTAGTTTCATTAAGGCACATTACACTGCTAGTAGGTGAAGGCAATGCGTTGATGACGGGGTTATATGGTACTTTACAGATGATGGGTAGACCGAATGATGTTTGGCCTAACCCTTCCCTTTATGGGAGGTTGTTGGATGGACAATTTTGGGTAGAAGGAAAGAGGAACAGCCTGGTCAGGCTGGTTGGAGGTGAAGAGGGACAGGCTTGCCTCTTCTGTTCCCCTTCTGGTGAGTGGAGGTTTATTTCAAGGATTTGTGGAAAAGAAATGAGCAGCTGGAGGAAGTTTGCTGAATAGGTAAGCAAACAGAGGTAAGGATGCTGCTTATCTGGTTGGTAATTTGATGAATGGTTTATGAAGTTAGATGGGACACTGCTTCATCAGTCATAAGTAAAGTAAGCGAGCAAAGATATGGATGCTGCTTACTGGGCAGGATGGACAGGTACACTGTCCTGATTAAAATTTCAAGGAGGTTTACAAGTAAAGTAAGCGAGCAAAGATATGGACGCTGCTTACGGGGCGGGATGAGCAGGTACACTGTCCTGATTAACATTACAAGGAGGTTTATAAGTAAAGTAAGAGAGCAAAGGTATGTACGCTGCTTACTGGGCAGGATGAGCAGGTACGCTGTCCTGATTAACATTATGAGGAGGTTTATGCTGTGTTTAGAATCAACTATACTATGTCCAGTTGTAAATAAATTGGTAATCAAAGTTATGAAAGTTTAATAAAGGTCCCCGAATGTCATTCGGTGTGATGTGTCTATTGAAGGGGACCGGGACAGATGAGGTTTGGTAACAAACTAAGTTGTCCTGGGACATCTTCAGAAGGGGTTAGGCTGATATATTAATGGGAGTTAAGTGGGTGGGAGGAAGTGAAAGGTTTAAATGGAGGGGGGGTGATTGGAAGGAAATGAGATAAGGGTGGGGAAGGGCTTAAGGGGTTTAGACAAGCGTAGCTGGGTAAGTAATCACATTTTGGCGTGAACTTGCTACCCTCCCTCCCTACCCTTTTTTATTGGTGGTTTGGTGGGGATTTTGGTTATGTTAGTTGGGGTAGGTGGAGAAGAGGGACAGGCTTGCCCTCTTCTGTTCCCCCTCTGGTGTACGGAGGTTTATTCCAAGGATTTGTTGAAAAGAAATGAGCAGCTGGAGGAAGTTTGCTGAATAGGTAAGCAAACGGAGGTAAGGATGCAGCTTATTTGGTTGGTAATTTGATGAATGGTTTATGAAGTGAGATGGGACGCTGCTTCATAAGTAAAGTTAGCGAGCAAAGGTATGGACGCTGCTTACTGGGCAGGATGAGCAGGTACGCTGTCCTGATTAACAATACAAAGATGTTTATGCTGTGTTTAGAATCAACTATATTATGTCCAGTTGTAAATAAATTGGTCATCAAAGTTATGGAAGTTTAATAAAGGTTGCCAAATGTCATGTGTGATGTGTTTATTGAAGGGACTGGGAGAAAAGAAAATCAAATTGAAAAAATAATCATTTGTTGCTAAATAAAGTCAGAATGGAAAACTGGAAAAAGGAGAATAATCTAAGTATGGCATGGATAGACTATAAAAAGAATTTGACAGTATCCTACATTCATAGATAACAGAGTGCTTAAAAATTTATAAGATACACCCTGCACTGATCAATTACATTACAGTGACAATGAAACAGTGGTAAACCACTTTGCAGTTAATCCATGATAAAGGACAAATTATTATTGCAGGGATAAAAATTCAAAGGGGGCTATATCAGGGTGACTCTGTCACTGCTGCTCTTTTGTCTTGCCCTTAAAACATTAAGCTGTCTACTTAACAGATTAAGTCATGGCTACAGTTTGGCTCCCAGAAAACAAAGTCTAAAGACTTCTCATCTACTTTTTGTGGGTGATTTAAAACTTTAGTTCATCAGCTGAGGAACTGAAAGTACAAGTGCAAGTGCTCAAAACGTTCTAAGATTATATAATAACTTCATTTAGATTTGATAAATGTGCAAACAGAGCCTTTAAAGCAGGAAAGCTACAGCACCAAGAAAACATCAGTTTGGGAAAGGAATGTAATATAAAAGAACTTGAGCAAGAGGGAGTGTAAACAAATATTTGGGAATTGATGATAAATCAACAACAAACCATGAACAAATGCAAATAAAACTTAGTAAGGAATATTTAGTAAGACTAAAATGAATACTGAAAACAGTGTTGACATCTAGGAACAAAGTCCAAGCTATAGATCAATTTGCTCTTCCTGTCCTAACATATAGTTTTCTAGTAATTGACTGGCCCCTAAAGGTGTTGAATCGGTTGGACAGGAAAACAAGAAGGATGTTTCATGCTTATCAAATGATTTATAAAAATCAGTGTATACCAAGATTACATATCCCACGTTCTGAAGTAGGTATGGGCCTCCTCAAAACTGATTACATGTATAGATCTGTAATCGAAGGACTGCATAGATATCTGCTTACCTCACAAGACCCAAACATAGTGAAAGTTTTAAAACATAAGTAGAATAAGTCTAAGATGACTTCTCTGCTTAGTTTATCAGAAGCATATTGGTGTCAAGTGAGAATGGAAATCAAACCAGAAGTAGATAAAAATCAGGCAGCAAGTGAATGTGCCAAAAAACAAAAGCAAGAATATAAGTTGAAAGATCAGATGAGAAGGCAAGAAATGTGTAAAATGCATAAATATATTTGCAAGTATAGAAAACTCTTGGAACAACCTAATGTTAATCAGGATCGAAAGAAGGAAAGGTTAAGGAAATGTGAATTTAAACCAAAAGACAAAAGATTAATATCGGTGGCTCAAGATAGTGGGCTACGTACTAAGTCCTTTGAACATGTGGGAGAAACATGAATCTAGGTTTTGAAAAACAGAATTGTAAACAGTTTCACATCTTGTTGTTGGTTGTGATATACTAATGGCAGAAGGACTGTTTACTGAAGAGCATAATAATGTGGCATGACTGTTGCATTTGGGATTGTGCAAACATTATAATATTGAAGCTGAAAAACACTGGAAACATGAACCACTAAGTATTATAGAAAATGACAAAGTTTATATCACATGAGATCACCCATTACCAACAGTTCAAAAACAGATGAAAGAAAAACAGATACAGTAGTTCAAGAAAAGAAGACAAAAGTAACATTGGTCCTTGAAACTGCTCCAGCCAGTGACTACAGTGTCTTATGTATAGAGAGAGACAAAGTAATAAAATATCAGGATCTGCAGGCAAAAACAAGGGCAATGTAGAAGAAGGATACCTAGACAGTTCCAATAGTCATAGGAGCAATGGGCCTTATAAAAAGGAATTTACAATGGTACTTATATATACTACCAATATATGCAAAAATGTACGAATTACAGAAGGAGTCATTCCTCCCAACTGTCCCGAATTACTCGTTTTTTACCAAGTTTTGGGGTCCAGAACTGGGGTGCCACGATTCCTGAGTGACACCCCTTTAGTTCCGATTTTTTTTCACTGTGTTTTTATTATTTTTTAAGTTTTCGCACTTTGTTAGCTGACGTCATCGTGTGTGATGACGTCAGCTCCATCAAAGCTGCCAGCCTGTCGGAATTGAGCTCGCGTACGTATGCACACACATTTCCGGCTCAAAATCAAATACTTTCTGAGCGGGAATGGCTTGTTTGCTGATCATTAGAAGAAGTGCTCGTTAATGGATTATTTATTAGCTTCTGGCTGCTCGTTTGTAGATTTAAGGCTGATTGTGATTTGTGAATTAGTGAAGGCTCGGCAGCAGCTGCTGCAATGCAGATGTATTATCACCTGGCTGCAAACAAAGTAAGGTGTGTGTGTGTGTGTGTGTGTGTGTGTACATAACATCATATGGGGAAATAATGTTGTTGGCTTGTGCCTATGTGTGTTACTGCCTTAATACCTTTTCTTAACAGCATATTTCCACAACATGTTAGTATGTTTCCTAGAACTGTTGATTTTGTTGTTTCAACAATTTTTAAGCATTTTTGTTCTTTTTGAGTGATTATGAAAAAAAAGAGAAGTCCAGCTGTTCTGCAGGGCAATTAGGTTTAGCAGAGGTGAAAACATAATTTTTCTAAAGCTAGCTGCAACGTGAGACCTCGTTCTCAACACAATTCATGTTGAATGGCAAGCTGTAATTCAACATACTACCATTATGATTGCTTCTATTTTTGAAGTGAACTTTTCTGTCATTAAACAGACCAGCATGATCACTTGCAAGTATGTATTTCTGCAAAAACAACTATGCCTAAACTTGGTTGAATGGTATTGAGTATGAGTAACAGACAAAAATAAAGATGGAAAGCCTTTCCTATGATTAAATGCAATCTGCAGCTATGATTAGTTACGAGTGCTACAAAATTATATTAACACTTACTGTTTCTTATGAGGCAAAAGATATAAATTCCGAAAGTAGTTGCATTTGAAAAAAATAGGCAATGTTTAAGTATTAACAGATGAGAGAATTTGTGCTAATATGCCATAACTACATACTTCAGAAATTAATATCTGAACAATTTACACATAAACTAAGTGCCTTCTTTTACATTACTATGGCCAATATAAGTATTGTGATAGAGAAATTACATTTTAGAGAAACTTTCATAGGTGCTGCTACTGCTTCAGGCTTACATTTATAGAAACAAAAGGCATTTAGTGTGATGCAGAAATGGCAGTTGAATAACTAATTAACATGCTTTGACCTAATAGCAGACATTCTGGCACTACTGCTTTAACTGTGTGTGTGTGTGTGTGTGTGTGTGTGTGTGTGTGTGTGTGTGTGTGTGTGTGTGTGTGTGTGTGTGTGTGTGTGTGTGATTAATGCTCTTTAATGGCAGGAGAATAACTGTGATTAACATGCTTTGATTTAATGGCAGGCATTCTGGGATTACTGCTTTAACTTAATGGCAGGCATTCTGGCATTACTTCTTTAACTGTGTGCAATTAATGTGCTTTTTACTTAACGGCAGACATTTTTGTGAGTGTGTGTGTGTGTGTGTGTGTGTGTGTGTGTGTGTGTGTGTGTGTGTGTGTGTGTGTGTATGTGTAGCAACTTTTTGAAGATTATACAAGCAATGTTTAAAATATGTCTCTGGTGCTGGGCTTTTGTCCCCTACCCCCAATAAATTGGCTTTTTCCAGATTTCTTGTGCTGCATAGTTCTTCAGGAGGAGAAAAGTTTTGTGCTGCTTATGCCAAGTATGTTTGTCTTGTTAGTAGCACAACAGGTAGAATACTTGCTTTTGATGCAGAGAAGGCTGTGGGTTCTACTCCCACAGTATACACATTGATTGTTGTCATTGATACTGTACTGTGTCGTACTTGTATACGGGGTGGATGCTTCAGTTCTGAGAATGTCCTCTTTGGCGGAGATACCAGTAGCTATGAACCTGTTATCAGTTTGACATCCATTCCCTATTGCAATATTACTAGATTATCATTTTTTTAATGTAACATAGGCAATTTATTCCTCAAGCCAACAGGCACTTTATTTGTAGATGAAACAATGAAATATCAAGTTGTTTGCTAGCATCAACCTTCATTAGTTACAGATCTTAGACAGATCTCTTTAATGTGGAATTATTTAGATGACTTCTTCTGCAGAGATTGTGCATACTTACTGATACTGGTGGACTGTACACGTTTGAGACTGAGTAGACTTTTATGATGGAAATGTTCTGAATTGGGGAGTTTTGTCATTATTGGTTCATGCATTTTGT
Source organism: Protopterus annectens (assembly GCF_019279795.1). NCBI lineage: Eukaryota > Metazoa > Chordata > Ceratodontiformes > Protopteridae > Protopterus > Protopterus annectens. Next base: position 1,938,941,428 of record NC_056729.1, on the reverse strand, counting down.
TTCATTGCTTACTGAAAAAATGTTCAGAACAATACATTTAAAACACGCTCTAACAAGTGTGCTGTATTATAGAAGGAATATAATAAAGTCAGGAAGGTGTATCGAAGAATACATGTATGTTTCTTGTTTTGTGTGCAAGGGGCCTATGATTTGAAAATAGCCCAAAGGTAATCTTTATCCACCACTGGCCAGCTGCATTTTCTTTGGATGTGGTGTGGGTTTCAATGCTGTTTCATTTCAAGGGCAGATACGTTTTAATGCTAAGTCTGTTTTTATTGTGAGGCAGTATTGCTTTGTTTAGCAGATATCTGTTAGTGTGTGTGCATTGTGCTATAAAATGTAAACATAAACTCCACATAATCATTGTAGAAGTAAAGCAGCATGCACATTAGTGTGTATGGTAAATATGGCAAAATAGCCATGTAATCGGACACTGGAATGGTGTAGGGGGACGCTGGTGCCATATTTTGGTTGTCTGTTGCTTCAGTTTTTGTTTGAAAGTTGGTATCCCACATTTCCACAAGAGTGGGTGGGGTTATGTAATTATGTATGCAAATGTTATGTTAATCAGCGTACAGATTTGTACCTATTTTTCATGGGCCTTGTCCAGATTTTTGATGTTTCCAGGTTGAGAGGTATGAAAGGAGTCATTACTGCACACAATGTGTGTGCTGCAAAGAGCACTTCTGGCTGACATCAAAGATTGAAACAATACTAATTTCATGAACTTTAATCATACTTTGACTTAGGAACGTGATCTATTCCTCTCATGGTACTTGAAACTCAAAAGACTTGGAGAAATTAAAAAGAGAGGACATATTCAAAATGGCACAGTGATCTGCTGTGGTATATGGGACAGTACAGCCTTGCCAAAAGGGAGGCCTTATTTGAAATTTTGTGCCATTTTTGAAGAGGCAAAAATAGCTTTTGATGAGGAGCAGACAGTGCATGCTGCTTGCTTAACTTGGTAAGACAGCTGTCACTGTTCTACATAATGACAACAAACTAAAATCAGTAATTGTTAATCTATATGCAAGTCAGAGAATAAAACATTTGTCAAGCAAGCGGGCACAAGTCAGAGATTACTACTCTATCCCAAGAAGGGTTAACAACTGTGTCTTACAAAACTCTTTACTGGAGCACTACTTTTGGACCACCTTCTTTAGATGTAAAAGTGGGAAATAGGCTCTGGATAACAAAATATGAGGAATACTTATATGATGCCAAAGTTCTGCAAGATGGTCAACAAAATCTGCACCAATGTCACAGTAGTAGAATGATCTCACATTTTCTTTTTTTGGATTTTTTTTTTATTTCTCAAAGTTAACCATCTTCTCACCTCGACTCCCTCTTCATGCCAATCTCAACACATGTTGAGAGCTGATGAGGTGATTGAGAATCCTGGAGAAGTGTTTCACTGTTATCACAAAGGGCTTTTTCATACACCCTAACATCCTCATCCCATGTGTGCACTTGTGTGTTGTTGCATGCTGGTTTGTTGTCCCACCTCTACACCAACTCAGTCACTGCTCCTGTATCCCTTACACACACCCACCTCTAGCATCCTCACACTTCATTGGAGGCCTTCTGTGAGGTACTTCCAACTGTACACACACACACACACACACACACACACACACACACACACACACACACACACACACACACACCACCCCCAACACATACATATGTCATCCAGGAATTGACATGCCCATCCCTCATGCCCACAACTCAGATGGCTAAGCACCTAATCAAAGCCAGGTCACCTGGACCTTATCCCCCCTGCTGTAATGTCAAAGCATGTAGCATTATGCACCTTAGTGAAAAGGGCATAAATTGTGATTGCAAAAAATAACAACATCACTAAATATCTAAGTCAACAGTACATGCTTGCATGTACTGTTGACTTAGATATTAATGATACTGTTAGTGTATGTATATAGGTACATATGTGTGCATTCTTCATTTATCCCAGCCATCATGTAGATGTGTGGGGCATATCCCCCTCCTGCTGTTAATACTACTTACCATGTTTATTTTAATGTTATATGCACTTAAATTTTTTATGTTGTTCTCTACTTCCACAAACATAGACAGCCCATCAGTATTCTGATTTCATTGTCTTTTCAAACTTCAGACTTACACACACACACACACACACACACACACACACACACACACACACACACACACACACACACACACACACACACACACATTCTATTGGAGCTTTAATTTACCTGATTGCTCTTGCTTGGGAATAGTACTATAGTTAAAAGGGAGATTTAGCTTTCTTCTTTGAGGGGGATGGCAGACAGTGAAGAAGTTCAAAAGTTGCAAACCTATCTAACTGAAATTAATAACCCATAAATGATGCCATGCATTCGCTTAAGTCTTCATATAATTTATATTTCAATGGAGTCATTGTGTTTATTGCTGTGTTCTATTATTATATTTAATCACTAACATAACTAATGTATTGCAGGTCAAATAAAATTGTGCTATTACCATTAACTCAACAGTGAATGCTATTCTGTGTAAAGCTACACATTGCACGAAGTAAGTCTGCATCACTGAATGAATTCCTTTCACACTAAAAGTTGCTGTGTATTACTTGCTGTGATAAACAGTTTATTCTTGTGCAGTCTGGCTGCGTCGGTTTTAACATTTTCAGTACTGGGATTATGTGCTCAGCTTTAGAGTCTAGGACTAGCTAATGGCTTAAATATTAACAATATCCCAAAAATTTGTCATATGAAATTATTTTCACGTGTTGCATTTCTCATTAGTATTCCTAAGAATGACTATAGTACTGTTAGTTAAGATGAAATTTCAAAATGGTTCTGGCTTACTTTGCTGCACCCTTCAGTGTCTAGGTAGGACATATAAGTAACAATTTTCATAATTCATTTTAATTCTGATTTTGTATCTCTGTTGTCCAGAATGGAAACATCAGTAATGCAGCTTTTCATGTAGCGTAATTTATTTAGCACTACTGAACCCAGGGAGGTGGTAAGGTATGGAACTATTTTTTATTTCATTTTTTAATTTATTTTCATGGTCTTCTAAGAACTATGGCTAAGTCAACACATGTAGGGATTAAAGATAGGCCTGCTGTGGCTTATAGATCAAAAGCAATGAGAATTATGTGACTTGAGTAAAAGTAAGGAGGCACCTTTGTTCGCCTTTGAACGACTTTTCATTATTATTCAAAGTGAGCGATCTCTTCTTTTCTGCTGCCCAGCATAGATGCCCATCACTGGTGATAAATACTACCTCCCCAGAGGAAACAAGAGCTTTAATCTACAGAGGAGTCAGGTTGGTGTATTTTATTGACCACTGAAGGCTTCTGGCAGTAAGAGGTCACAGGTTACATTTGCTAACAGATTCTTATTTGCAGAAACCATTTCACAGCAGGATGACACAGCTGATTAGTATGATGAGCTTTATCTACAGGGTCAACTTTTGAAGCTCACACACTGAACAGACTGTCTGATAACTCTTGCAGATGGAATTAATTATAGGAGAAATAAACATTACAGTTTTGCGTGACCTTTTGTCACAGATTTATAACCAGTTTGTGAATGTGAAGTTTATTGCTAATTTAGCAGGATATTTCAAGTATTAAGAATTCTCTATTGCTCTGCAAAATAGAAATGCGAGGCATATATATATATATATATATATATATATATATATATATATATATATATATATATACACATATATATATATATATATATATATGTATATATGTATATGTATATATAAACAAAAGTCAAGCACCTTGAATCCAATAGGTGGCAAACCGGCTTTAATAACACAATCCAAAGCAGTCAAAACACATACACGAGAGATCCACAAAAAAGCACAAGGAATATTAACGTTCACAGTTTAAATCTTGTTTTCGTCATCAACTTCATCAGATAACAGGTGTATCAGTCATCATCCCTTTTATAGGGTCAGTTATTAACATTTAAACCAATCAAATGAATTGTCTTGTTAAAAAACAATTAATGTCCTGTTTTGTTCGATGACATAGAAGTGCAATGCAGTACTAAAATACATACACAAAAACTCATAAAAGATAGCAATAATGGAATGGTTAAAAGTGTCCCTGTCTAAATAAAATATCACTATATAAATTAAAACTGAATAAAATATTGTGTGAAAATACATAAAAGTATGTAAAAAATATATAAAAAATATGTGTAAATAACAATCAAATATATATATATATATATATATATATATATATATATATATATATATATATGTGCGTGTGTGTGTGTGTGTGTGTGTGTTAAAGATAAGAAAATCTAGGAATAATAACTTTCCATTGCTAAAGCAGGACAATGTCTGATGCTACAATGAAAACAAAAGGAGAAAAAATAGATATTTATTCGTGCACTGCAGACTTTATAGGTAAAATATTTGTTTTATTACAATGGTTTGCAGAACAGGTTTTACCTGGAAGTATCTTTATATACTCTGGGATATTGCCTTGGATGTCTGTTAAATAAATACTACAGAGAAAAGGGCCCAGAACCAAACCCTGTGATACCCAAGTAGGTATCATTTTGCCTTCAAACAGGGTACCAATAACTTTAACAAGCTGGTATCTGTTGGATAACCAATTTGTAATCCAACAGAAAACAAAAAGGTTTATGTTACGTTTTTCTAATTTTTCAGTAATACCAGCATGTATGTTTAAAGCCTAGGTCAGGTAAAGATTTGCAGTTTGCACCCAGATCTATAAAAGAGCCAGACTATGTAAGGGAGTCACATATGTTCCTCTTTGGGCATCAAACACAAACCCTGTGGGTAGCCTGAAGTTAAGTAGCTTAAATAAATGCTCAGACTGTACATTCTTGGGTCTGATGAGAATGCAGTCTGGTATAGTGTCTGATTCCACAGAAGTATTATTGTAGACTTTGACCAAGATTGTAAGACTTATGCGGTAATGATTCCAAGGGGAGTTGCATTTTCAAGGTTGGTAGGAGCAACAATACTAATACTATCACACAGTTTTCATTGCTCTATGTCATTCTAAGGTTATGGGGGTTCTACATGTACTTGAATGTGAAAGTCACTGTCAGGAAGCCAATGACTCAAGATTCTTATAGCTATCATAGGCATCTGTTGCTTATGTTTCAACTCAAATATGAGTTACGGCAGCAAGCAGCTGCCACAGCTTATTTGAACACATTATTCATGTTTGAGCAAGGTAAATGCAGCAGCTGTGCTGAGGAAGTTGGAGGAGGTGGGTATGTGCATAAGGGCACCATGGGGAAGGCATTTTTAGGTTTATGGAGGGGTCCTAGTGTTAGTGAATGTGATGAGGGTATTAGGTTTAAGGAGCGGGAAGGGGGTTTTAGGACTAGGAAGCAAGAAGGGACTTTAGAGTTAGAGAGTTTGAAAAGGGCTCTTAGGTTTGGGATCGAGACAGGAATCTTAGAATTAGGGAGTGGGTCGCTAGCTTTAAGGAGCAGGAAGGAAGTTTTAGGATTAGAGTTAGGGTTCTGGTAGGACTTTGGTAGGTAAGTAGTTATGGGAGATCAAGTTAGTGGGAGTTCAAGCACTTGCGTTTTTCAGTAAGTGGAAGCAAACAAGTGTTCTGCAAGCATAAAGCATGTGAGCGCTTGTATTAGAACCCATGATTATGTCCTATACTGCCTTAGTTATTTACTACATGTCATAATCTATATTAATTATGTACTGCATTGTTGTTATCAGAGTAAGGGCTGAAAATGGCCATTGAATAAACACAGAATTAAATAAGGTCATAATGTAAAGGACAGTAAGGATATGGGGGGTATGACAACAGAAAGAAAGAAAGAGAGAGAGACTGAACGACTGACATGCATAAGCGAGTTCAGCTTTCATTTTACTTTGTCAGCTCTTAGTATAATCAATATAAACAGGTGGAAATAACAGTGTAAATCTGAAAGAGGAAATAATTCTTGTATTTTGAAACAGCCAAAATGGAAGAAAACAAAGCAAAACAAAACAGAGGCAATATGTGTGATTGATGTACAAGGCATACAGAAAACAGGGCCGAGAGTTATTTCTTATATTTAATGTTTGTTAACTACTTAAGTGGGCAGATCCATTAAAGGACCTTTTCAGCCATGATCTGTGCATCAAGGATAAGGACACATACATAAATTGTTTGTGTAGCCAGTCACTCAACATATATTTGAAAGGTGGAAGGAAACGTAAAGTACATAAAAAGTAGCCCATACAGGTTATGAGCGAGCGTGCAAACTCCACACAGATAGTGAAAGCAGGAAAGAACCCAAAACTCTGTCGATCAGAGGCAAAAATCTTTCCACTAAGTCACCTTGCTGACCCCTTCTCTATACAGGCTTCATCTGGTGTCATCTGAGAAGTGCATCTTTATTTATTTTATTTATTTATTTATTTATTTTTCAATCATCCTTTAGGTGGCACAATGTAATGATTCTAAACATACAAGTAATGCTCTTTGCTCGAAGTGAAGGTAAAAACCAGAGACCATAAACAAGAAACATGTCAAAGCGATACAGTTCAAAAGCAGAGATGATTACCCAGCTAACAAAGTTAAATAAATAAATGATTGAGACGGAAAAGGGAAAGAATTGCACTGGTAGCTACAAACATTCAGCAAGCATACTAGAAAAGTTGAAGTTACAATGTAGTACAAAGCACATTAACCTAGGTGGCTAAAGTTTTGTAACGGGATTTTGTCTTTTGAAAGGGATGGAAGCTGGTAAGTGGACAGCTCTATTAAGTGATTGTAGAGTGATTGTACCAGTGACCTTGACCAGTTTGGGAAAGGTTTTAATAAACTTTTATTAACAACTGGCTGAACTGATATATACTCCTTAGGGAAGGTGGAGGTGATTTAGGCTCTAGAATGCAAAATCAGTGATTATTACAGGGCACTTTGCTGCTTGGCTTTCCAAGATTGATGGACAATGATGTATTTTATGTGGATTGGGTTTCTAAGATTGATAGACCATGAAGTGTTTTACCTTTTTTTGACATTTTGTTATGTAACCATCATTTTGGCTTTATCACACTCTTAGATTTACATATCTAACTTGTTATATTATGGGCCATCTCCATAGCACAGAGGGATAAAGCTCTGCTTTGAGTAGCAGCTTGTGATTAAGCTGGTAGGGGACAACAGGCAGGCCCATTTTTGGGAAGAGAAGGTGGTTCCTGCTTGTCTTGCTGTAGCTCTTGAGCAGAGACACACACACACACACACACACACACACACACACACACACACACACACACACACACACACACACACACACACACACACACACACACACACACACACACACACACACACACACACACACACACACACATATATACAGGGAAAACCTTCTCTTTAGCCATTGTTTTTAAATCTTGCAAACACAAAAGGAAAATATAGAAAACACTATGATTAGGCATTGTTTTTAAATACTACAAACATAAAAACATAGTAGCTTTTGTTTTGAACATAAACTCAAGGCCCACAGCATTCCATGCTGGTGTGAATGAGTTAACGGATGTTGTTCAATCTCACTTTCAAGCCTTAGTAACTGCACCTTATGCATACATGTGCTCCTTCCCTTGTTGAGTGTCTGCGCTTTATGAATACTTGGGGAGTATACCTTAAAAATACATTGTCTTCTACCCTTGATGAGCACACCTTATAAATACATGGGTTTCTCTCTTTGTTGAATGCACCTTATAAATACATGGGTGTATCCCTTTGATGAGTGCACCTTACAAATAAATGGGGTTGTCCTTTTGGTGAGTGCTCCTTATGAATACATAGGGTTGTCCTCTTGGTCAGTGATTAAGAATACATGGGATCTTTCCTTCTACTAGTGAAGTTCAATGGCCCAAGTCTCCCTTCAGTCAACAAAGGACCTCGTCTGAGATTTACCAACACATTATAATTAGAAAAAAAGTTTCAAAGCCTCCATTTCCACTCATGACTGTGAGACAGTTCTAGCAGTCTGAACTGGCTCTCATCTGCTGTTTGTGGTTTTTATAAATAGCAGTACTTATATGTATCTTTATACACTTTACTGAAAGTATTTCTGTAATCAGTAAGACACTGCCTCAGATGAATAACAGTAGTTTTATATACTGTTAAATTATCCATTGCTATTCGGGTACAGACATATGCAGTCCCTATTATTGATAAATAGAGTCAGAATTTAGATGTCAGCACAATGCAGGATTTCAACTTTATGATAAAAATAAATTGGTTTAAGTCTTGCGTTAGCAGGATGATGATGCTTGTTACATTTATTGATCGAGTCAATGAATTACTTCACAATGATTTACACTAAAAACTGTTAACAGTATCAGGCATACTAATTATCATATTTGGTCTCAGTCAACAATGACACCCTTAATAAACATCAGGATTTGTAACACACGTCTCTATCAGCAGTAAGCTAAATATACAGTGCTTTAAAAGTGTATAAACAAAACACATTTGATTTCAATAAATATTTGTAAAGTAAATAAGTATGAGGGTGACTAATTTCTGTTCTCATTATACATGGTGTCAGAAGGTAAAGAACATAAAACTGCTAATGTACAACGAATGACAGACAAATCGTGCACTTGATAAAACTTTTTAGGAGAATACATGAATACATTTTTTCTAGGCAGGCAAGTCCATACAACTCCCATCCACAGAAATTCCTCTACATCGGCTCTATAGTTGTGCAAACACGGATACAGGGAAATGACCACAGAGTGGTATCATTCTTGGTGTGCAGATAGAAGTTGCACATGCAGTTAATTTCTATGGTGACCATAGAGTAAAAATCAGCAAATTTAAAATGACGGTTTGCAAACACATCCTGTTAGAACTTATACTCTAATATGGTGGTCATTAGGAAGGCATTTTTCAGGTTTTTTTGTTTTCTATGATATCTGGCAAGTTTAATATCATTTGTACATTCCAACAGCGTCTCATTGCAATGCATTTGCACAACTTAAGTCATACATTTATTATTACAAATGAGATGTGTGCTGTCTTAAAGATTTCTGTCATTCCTCTCAGGATAAATACATTGCAATTCATGTTTTAGAATTTGTGTGCCTTGCTTAATATTTTGTATTACTATTCGTCCAAGTCGGTTGCGGTAAATGATATGATTTGCACAAACCGGACTTATTTGTTTCTGTGGAACACCACCATATATCCCTTTAATAAATCATTCCTTCAGATGTGACTCAAAAACATGATTCCTTACTAGTCACTACATTCTAACAATAAAAGATAAATGAATTTGTTTGCACTACCTTTAAGGAGGTGATGCATCATATTGTTTCAAAATAAGCCTTGTTTAGCTGTCAGGCACATCATTCGTGGTGCAGTTAAGTATAGTACTCTCACTATAAATACTAGTAGGTATACCATTATCTAGCTTTATAGCAAAGAAACTTAGTAAAATGACAGATCCCTTTCTGTCTGTGCTGTGCAGGCCAAAGGTTCTGAAATAACACTAATGAGTATTTATAGCAAAGCCTTCTGACTATTTCCAGATAAAAACCACACAAGGAAAAGAAGGCTGCTTCTCAGCTCATGCATCAGCAGTTTCTACTGCAATTAGTTTGAGCTGATGCTGTCAGATTCATCCACTGGGCTTTTGAAATGATTTACCTGTGTCAAAGATTGTGAGGAAGGCCTTTATGTGCAACGGCTGCCTGATAGTGATGAAGGAGAACATTTCAGAGCTTGCAAATTACAGCTGCCAGAGTCGGTTGATTGGGAGTTATTATTATCATTAGCTGCACTTCTAGGATAAAATGTAGCTTTTGCTATATTTGGGCTGCAATCAGCATTTCCCTTTATCACTTTTTGCAATGGTCTCTATAAGGTGCAGATTTTCCAAACCAAGCTCAGAGTCCAGATTTGTCTGAAGTTATGCTTTTATACATAAACATACATACACATTACACAAGTTCTGCTCGCCTATCATCTTTCATAAATGTCATTGAATTACAGGTGAGATTTGAAGCTTCACAGCTAGAATGATTTCTCCTCTCATGTGATACCAGCATAAGTGCTGTTCTCCCTCAGGGAACTGAGTACTCCTTCTTAGAAAACCTAATAGGTTCAGTTAGCTTGCCTTCCTAGAACATATTTGTGCTATGCATCTGATTAAGGATATATTTGTAGATAGAACCTGTTATTAATGGCAGTGAGAAGAAAGGCCACAGATGACAACAAACACAAGTACACAAAATATGTGGAGAAACACAGTGGCACACCCACAAAATATGCAAACACATACACATACACACATGCACACATGCGCCCACACACACACACATATACACGAAGAAACACACACACACACACACACACACACACACACACACACACACACACACACACACACACACACACACACACACACATACACACTCTTACACATATAGGCACACATTAATACACACACACACACACACATATACACGAAGAAACACACACACACATACACACTCTTACACATATAGGCACACATATTAATGCACACACGTACGCATACACACACCATATTTGCAAACACACATACATGAGCATGCTCTCTCTCTCTCTCTCCCCCGAGCATGTGCGTACACACACACGCGCGCGCACCCACACACACACACACACACACACACACACACACACACACACACACACACACACATCTAGCTGTAATGGTACCTATATGAAGTCTGGAAACAATGATTATAATCCTAACATTTATTGATGCATATCTTGTTTTTTCTGTAAAAGTTATTTGGTTTCTTTGTGCAGCTGGTTTACACAACATTAAATGAGATTTCACATAATTGGGTTTACCTGTAGATAAAAACAAATAAAAAGAAGGTAGGCATGGAGGAGGCTTACCTGTAGTTAAAGACAAAAAGAAAGAACTTTGACATAAATATGTGCCATATGAGCTCTCAGGTCATAATAAAACAAACACTAAGCAGTAAACATACACTCAAATACAACCATTATTCCATAACACACTCATTCAAAAATCTGTGCTGAAAAATACAATATAGTAGTTAGTGCAAATGACAGAAACACAAAACTTAGCTACTCAAACATCAGTGCACTGTTACGTGTCACAAATGTGTCAACAAGTTTGAAAGGGACTACAAGTTCAAAAATGCAGAGTGACAATGTATTTCTTTTATTTATTTGTTTATTTATGTATTCATTGATTTATTTAATTTTTTAACCAGGTAAATTAACTGGCCCAAAACATTGCACTATTTTCAGTCACAGTCCATGCCAAATGGCAATACAGTACATATGTGAGCAAGAACAAAAAAAAATATATACAGTAGCGAAATTGTTATGTAAATAGCTACTGGGTCAGTATTTCCATTACCTTAGACAAGTATACGTTGGATAATAAATATGAACTATAAGGAATATACTCAAGATGAGGAAGATGAAGACATTACTCTTCATAAAGGAATGCAGTATACATGCAGTGGGAAAGATACACAGCCATTAACATCAAGGCATTTATAATCTTTATATAAAACATAATAATTTGATATTCAACAAAAGATATGCTTTGTGAAGATTCATGCCTATGGCATTGTGAGCCTTGAAATTCCACACAAGGCACACATTTCAGTGCTTGCATATTTGCTATTATACTTTTTCACATGAGACTATTTGAAATTCATAGGTGATGAAATTGATGAAATTCATAGGTTAGTACTAGGCTAACTGCCCTTATGGGCCATTTTTAAGCCTAGCCAATTACCCCTTGTCAGAATCAAACCCTGCACCTTGTGTTTCTAAGGTAAACACCTTAACCATTATGCCAACCTCCCATATTTTCTGTATTGTACATTTAAAATGAACATTTTTAAATGAACAAATACACAAATAATAACTGATTGATAATCTGTTAACATTTTATTTCATTCATTTTCATCAAATCATTTTTTGCACCATTTTGTTATAAAAAATTCCTCCTCCAAAGTTGAAATATTATTTTTATGTAATTGAAATCGATGTTTATGCCTGTAGTCCTCTCCACTTTGCTAGTTTTACAATAAAGTAAACAAAATTGAAAAAAGTCAGGCATCTGTGTTTCTCTGATTAAACATATCCATATCACGTTGTCAGTTTTATCATATTTGCTCCATATTTTATATCTAGTCAGTATATAAGACTTCCTGGTGAGATCTGGTGCTAAAGCATGATAAGCTAAAGAGCTGGAAAAGCACAGATGCATGGACTTTTGGGTTCGAAAAGAGCAAGAACTGTATCAGACATTCCTCACTGAAAGGTAGCCCCAGGCAGACCCAGCACACGTTGGAAGGATTTATTAATCATGTTTCTGAGGAATCCCTGAGCATTTAATAAGATGAGCATGAGGGAAGTCTGGTCCGACAACAAAGCTCTGCTTCCTAGCACTGTGTCCCTCAACATGGCAAGCGGTAATCAATAGATGGATGAGAATGCAATAAAGACTTCAGTGCTGATAGTTCTAAACCAAAATACTCAAAACTGTGATATTTAGTAACATATGCACATCCCAGTGACAACACCTGGATAACTGTGCCAACTTTTAATAGCATTTTCTCAAATTTAAAACACTGGCTTCATGAAGGAACTTCCTATGAATAAATCCATTTAAAATATGCTCAGATATCATCCTGAGTGGTATTTCACAAGTTTATTGTTCTAGAAATCATCTCCTAATCTCCCCAACATATAACCTCATAGCCATTGGTTCCTCATCCACCATAACTATTCACTACTATATATCAAATATCCGCTCTCATTTCTCCTGTTATTAGCTCATTTATTCCAGCTCTTAGCATTCTACAGTTTCTGCTCTTTTCAGTTCTGAAACTACCCTCTAAACTTGTATATACTATGTCCATTCTTTTAGCATTTACCTCACCTGTAACACCTGCATTACACTCTGTAAACTCCTGATCATTCTTCTTTTTAAATCTTCCTGTAAAAAAAAAAAATAAATAATATATATATATATATATATATATATATATATATATGTATGTGTGTGTGTGTGTGTATATATATATATATATATATATATATATATATATATATATATATATATATATATGTATATGTATGTATATATAGATAGATACATATTATTTTAGAACTATGTCATGTTATGTTACTATAGAATTTAGCTATACCTTTAATCTAGCTTTATTGCTGTTACTATACATGTAACCTACACCGAGTCTATAAATGGTCACCTTTGATCAGTGCAGTACACCAGTAAACAAAATTAAATAAAATAAGAAAAGCTTAGACAGACAGTTCAAGAGGAATGGTCCCTTAGCAGCAATGTTGAAAATATGATTACTTACAAAATAAAACCCACCACAGCATTAAGCAATAGGAAGCAGTTTTAGCCTTCAAAAAAATGGCTTGCAGTTAATGTGAAGGAATAAAGTCGGAGAGGTCAATGAGATGCTCCTTGTGCACAGGGTAGGGTGCAGGTTTAATTCCATCCACCTGCATTTGTCTACAGTGTGTCTCTGAGCAAGTCATTTAAAGAGACAGTGCTCCTCAGTCACCCCTGGAAAGGATCAATGTATCCAGTGGGTTACCTAGCCATCAAACAGGTAAAATAAATACTTTAAGACAGTTATTTTACTGTGCCATTTGCTGGTTGGTATTTTTTTATTTTCCCCTGCCTGTCATCCATATACCATGAAAGTTATTGTTTTTTGGTAATAATTTCAGCCATTTAAGTATACTTTTTTGAAATTTTCCAGTATCCCAGTCCAGACTGCAATCTTAACATTAATCTTAACATTAATGCACTGTAAGTAACATTAATGCGCCGTAAGTCTGTCAGATGTTTAAGTCAGGTAGCGAGGAGTGGAGACTCAGTTCCAAAGCAGATAAAATAATGAGAGGGGGTGCTGAATAGTACCTGTTAATGTTTTGGGGGATATAGGGGTGTGGGTCTACTGTGAGAATTGAGTATTTAACATTTTGTCTACAATAATCAGCTTACTTTTTGTTCTAACTAATACACAGGCCCAAACCAGTATACTGACTTAGTGAAGAGTGTAGCAATGCCCTGCTCATAAAGTATGTCTGCCCATTAAGAGCTGTAGAGTGACGGAAAAAAATGATTATTAAAGGACAGCATATGCCATGAACTGAACTAGTGCTCAGTTGCATACTTTTATAGAGGTCAGTTTTTAACAACATCCAAAGAATACTTCCACCAGATTTGTTGACTTTTACAGGCCAGTGTTGATACTAATTCTGAGTCTGATTTATTGTTAGCTGGGTTGTGAGCACCATTCTTATATTGTTTTCTTTTCTTTCCATTTCTTTATGGCTTGCAGCAAATCATACTTAATATTAGGTATCAAAAAACTGCCAAACCTCAATACAGTTAAAAAAATAAATAATAATAATAATAATAATCAGCATGAGGACAGTGAGAATAAAATGAATGTTACCAACCAGAAGGAAAGCAGTAGGCTGCATATCAGCAGATCCAATGCAGTTGCCTTCCACTGAATAACACAGGAAATCAGAACCACAGCCAGTCTGACATTGCCATGTGACTGATGATCAGGTTAACAAGAACTATGACAATACCATGTGACTGATGATCAGGTTAACAAGAACTATGACAATGCCATGTGACTGATGATCAGGTTAACAAGAACTATGACAACGCCATGTGACTGCTGATCAGGTTAACAAGAACTATGACAACGCCATGTGACTGATCAGGTTGACAAGAACTATGACAACGCCATGTGACTGATGATCAGGTTGACAAGAACTATGACAATGCCATGTGACTGCTGATCAGGTTGACAAGAACTATGACAATGCCATGTAACTGCTGATCAGGTTACAAGAGCTATGACAATGCCATGTTACTGCTGATCACATTAACAAGAACTATGACAATGCCATGTGACTGCTGATCAGGTTACAAGAACTATGACAATGCCATGTTACTGCTGATTAGGTTAACAAGAACTATGACAATGCCATGTGCCTGTTGATCAGGTTAACAAGAACTATGACAATGCCATGTTACGGCTGATCAGGTTAACAAGAACTATGACAACGCCATGTGACTGTTGATCAGGTTAACAAGAACTATGACAATGCCATGTGCCTGTTGATCAGGTTAACAAGAACTATGACAATGCCATGTTACGGCTGATCAGGTTAACAAGAACTATGACAACGCCATGTGACTGCTGATTAGGTTAACAAGAACTATGACAATGCCATGTGCCTGTTGATCAGGTTAACAAGAACTATGACAATGCCATGTTACGGCTGATCAGGTTAACAAGAACTATGACAACGCCATGTGACTGTTGATCAGGTTAACAAGAACTATGACAATGCCATGTGACTGCTGATCAGGTTGACAAGAACTATGACAATGCCATGTAACTGCTGATCAGGTTACAAGAGCTATGACAATGCCATGTTACTGCTGATCACATTAACAAGAACTATGACAATGCCATGTGACTGCTGATCAGGTTACAAGAACTATGACAATGCCATGTTACTGCTGATTAGGTTAACAAGAACTATGACAATGCCATGTGCCTGTTGATCAGGTTAACAAGAACTATGACAATGCCATGTTACGGCTGATCAGGTTAACAAGAACTATGACAACGCCATGTGACTGTTGATCAGGTTAACAAGAACTATGACAATGCCATGTTACTGCTGATCAGATTAACAAGAACTATGACAACGCCATGTAACTGCTGATCAGGTTAACAAGAACTATGACAATGCCATGTGACTGCTGATCAGGTTAACAAGAACTATGACAACGCCATGTGACTGATCAGGTTGACAAGAACTATGACAACGCCATGTGACTGATGATCAGGTTGACAAGAACTATGACAATGCCATGTGACTGCTGATCAGGTTGACAAGAACTATGACAATGCCATGTAACTGCTGATCAGGTTACAAGAGCTATGACAATGCCATGTTACTGCTGATCACATTAACAAGAACTATGACAATGCCATGTGACTGCTGATCAGGTTACAAGAACTATGACAATGCCATGTTACTGCTGATTAGGTTAACAAGAACTATGACAATGCCATGTGCCTGTTGATCAGGTTAACAAGAACTATGACAATGCCATGTTACGGCTGATCAGGTTAACAAGAACTATGACAACGCCATGTGACTGTTGATCAGGTTAACAAGAACTATGACAATGCCATGTTACTGCTGATCGCATTAACAAGAACTATGACAATGCCATGTGACTGCTGTTCAGGTTAACAAGAACTATGACAATGCCATATGACTGCTGATCAGGTTAACAAGAACTATGACAATGCCATGTTACTGCTGATCAGGTTAACAAGAACTATGACAATGCCATGTTACTGCTGATCGCTTTAACAAGAACTATGACAATGCCATGTGACTGCAGATCAGGTTAACAAGAACTATGATAATGCCATGTTACTGCTGATCAGGTTAACAAGAACTATGACAACGCCATGTTACTGCTGATCAGGTTAACAAGAACTATGACAATGCCATGTTACTGCTGATCGCATTAACAAGAACTATGACAATGCCATAATACTGCTGATCAGGTTAAAAGGAACTATGACAATGCCATGTTACTGCTGATCGCATTAACAAGAACTATGACAATGCCATGTTACTGCTGATCAGGTTAAAAGGAACTATGACAATGCCATGTTACTGCTGATCGCATTAACAAGAACTATGACAATGCCATGTTACTGCTGATCAGGTTAAAAGGAACTACCTATCAAAAGTAATAGCTGTTCATACAAGTGCAAAATTGTTGGCTTTACAATGACAAATGAATGTACTAACTAATGCTCACCTATCGAAAATAAAACTGGATATACAAATTTAAGCTACAGAACAGTCAGCTTCCTTTCATGTATTGACAGTATTATATATTAAGCATTACTGGGGACTACCCCAGAGTGTTATGAGGCCCATTGCTGCAGGCAAATGGCCTCTCCAGACTTGGAAAGTCGAATATTTTCCCTTAAATGCCCAACCTGTTTGGCATTTTTGTGTTTAAATAATAATGCACTTGTAAAATTGTTTCACATTTGTTCTTATTTTATTAATATGTAATTTTTTATATTTTTGATGAACATTAGTGCCTCCACTTAACATTTCAATTTTGGAGTAACATACAAAATCACTGCTGGAGAAATTATTTTGCTTTGGAAATATAAGATATGTAAGTATTTAATGTCCCCACAGACATGCACACATGCATGTATACATATATATATATATATATATATATATATATATATATATATATATATATATGTATATAGATAGATATATTATATATATTATATATATATATTTATATATATATATATATATATATATATATATATATATATAGTTCCCCTTCATAATCTTGAAATACTGAAATGTCGAATTTCAGTATTCTGGGACCATAAAAGAGAAAATTTAGAATAGCGAAAGTGCATAAGCATGAATTTGAATATCTTGAATCCGTGCTTATGCATTTCTGGTATAGTACATGAAGTGTTTGGCTGGGATGGTGTCTGGAATTGAAGGTGAGTGAGTGTCTGTGTGTGTTTTTGTACATTGTATGTGTGGGCAAGGGTAGGGAGGTGTAAGTAAGAGTGTGAGTATTGGATGTGTTGGTGTTTGTGTTTGTGTATGTGTGATGTGTGTGTGTGTGTGTGTGTGTGTGTGTGTGTGTGTGTGTGTGGTTGTGCAAGTGAGTGTAGAATGCTGCGGTGTGAGATTTTTTTTTTTCATTATGTGCGCTCTTGGAGTTGGTTTATATAAGTAGGGGGGTGCCCCCCACATAGGAGGTACAGAGGGCTATCCTCCCCTGCTTACATGTAATGTAGGGTTGTGTGGTTTGTGATGTGTGGGTAGAATGGTGTTTGTGTTGTGTGGTGTATGGTGTATGTATGTTTGTGATTGCGGGTTTCGGTATTGTGAATGGTTCGGTTTTATACTTTCGAAATACTGCAATTCGAGATTTCAGTATTTCAAAATTATGAAGTGGAACCACACGCACACAGACACACACACACACACACACACACACACACACACACACACACACACACACACACATTAATACTGCAATTCGAGATTTCAGTATTTCAAAATTATGAAGTGGAACCACACGCACACAGACACACACACACACACACACACACACACACACACACACACACATTAAAAATGCAAACAAGAATTGAATGGGTTCATGGAAAATAATTTAACAAGCAGTAAAGTAGGTGGAGCTTTCACTCACAGTGTTTGTTCAGCTCAAAATGGCCACATCATCTACATCATTTAGAAAATGAATAAGAGCCTGTCAGAATCAAACTTCAAAACACATTTCAAAGTAACAGCAGCATTTAACCCAGGTAATTTATTGGCACAAACCATAGGAATCCAGTAGTATTCACATGTCTCTAAAAACCTCCATGCCTAGGGTTCTTACTTATAATTTCTTTTACCTTAAAAAAATACACTATATATGTTTGTCATCAGTAGCTATCACTATAGCTAGCTATATTATTTTAATATCATGCCAGTGTGTAGCAGATAAATGTTCTGATATTCTTACTTTCAGCCATCTAGCTCTTTTATCTACATAAAATAACAGACATTTTGAATAGGTTGATAAATACACCACACTGTTGGTCTTACACAAATTTGGATGATTAATTTTGACATAATATACGTGTACAAAATGAGCAATTATAACATTTAAAAGTGCCCGTATTAATCACATGCATTTTATTTTTTTAGCTTCAGTCTATCTGTATAATATAAATGAATATATAAATTATTCTCTCTTCTAAAAGAATCATCTGAAAAATTTACTGTAAACTTACACAGCTGAGCATTAGTTCATAGGCTAGACCAATTTCTTTGCTAAATTGTTCTTACTGAACTAAAATGTCTATTGTATGTTGTAATAAAATGAACATTATGTCTGATGGCTATCTCTGATTTGTACACCTTAACATTTGAAAAATAAGGCTTAGCTTTACCTTCTTGATTATTGACTCTGTCTGATCTGACATTACACAGATTTGCTTCATCATATCCTCAAGCTCTAGGATCACTTATAAGTTCATGCAGGTTAACTTGTGTAGTGTCATCACATTTGGTCAATCGACTAACCCTTAGTATCTGACCATAAACAATATAATCAAATATATATTTCAGGTGCATACTCTCAGTATGTACTATGGTGGTGGTGCTGCGGTAGCATTGTCGCCTCACAGTAAGACGTTGTCCTGTTCGATTCTCAGCTAGAGCGTCTTCTGTGTAGAGACATGCGTGAATGGGTGTACCTTTGTTGAAGGTTGTGCGTCAGGGCCGGCAACTTAGCACATGAAAATCTACTGCCAATCATTAGCGGTCCAAAGTTCCGCTGTGGCGACCCCTAACTGGGAAAAGCTGAAAGACGCAACAACTCTCAGTATGTAAAATGTAATTTACTTTGGCATCTTTAACATAAACATAAGTACGATATCCCAATGTATTATGTATAATATTCAAATCCAAAAAAAAAATCAATATTTTTGAAAAGCAATTCATTTTAAATGCATATTCAGGAAACTGTTCTAATGCACTATCAGTATCATTCTATTTTAGGAAGATATCATCCACAAACTGATGATAAAATAAACTGTATCTATTAAATTGATCTGTGGAACTTAATACAAATTCATCTTCTAACTCTGATGACACAATATTTGCATAGGAGTTAGTTACCAATGAACCCATTACCGTCCCAGCAACGTGATGGTATATAGCATCAGAAAACATAAAAACATTAGTGCCTAGAACAATTTCCTACAATGAACATGAGATCTCAATTGTCAGTGTTGAAAAAATAGAAAGGACCTAACAGCTTCTGCACCTATGCTATATTATTTAGAATTGCAGTAAACAAAGATTTTACATGCAAAATAACCAATACAACATTACCACCATTATATGACTTATACTAGTCATATATTTGTTCTAAAAAATCTTTTGTATCGGCAATCTAATTTTTAACCAATTTTATGAGTGGGCAAAACAAAACTTCACGATGTAGATAATGGTTTCATTAACCAACCACTTAAAGATACAATATATTGTCAATTTTAGGAAGACCATATATATATATATATATATATATATATATATATATATATATATATATATATATATATATAGTTTTTATCTTCTGAAACACACAATGTACTAAATATTTTATTAGGTATTATGTTCATTAATTCCATATCAAATAAATTACATTTAACTTATTGTACTATTTTTCCTCCTTAATTCTATTTTAATTACTTTAAATGTTTCATTATCTGCTAACAGTTTAAACATTGATATATCATAATCACATTTGTTCTGGATAAAAAATCCACATTGCACCACCCTTGGCAGCAGTTTTAATTAAAATATCATTATTCAGTTTCAAACTTTTCAAACTACACATTTACCTATTATTAGATTATAATTTTTTTTCATTTTAGATTCTTCAAATAATTCATATATTTGTTCTTCATAAACATTGTAAAAAGCTGACACAATAGAGTGACTTACTGGAACAGAAGTGCTTTGCTTCCTAAGAGATGGAACTTAATTACCATTATCACATAGAAAAATAAGTTTTAGACTCAGATTCCTCGTAAATTTTCTTAGACTAGAAAGCACCTGTTCCAAAGAAGCATCTTGGATAGGTATACAATTAATTCCACTGTTCAAAACAGATATCTCATGATCTGATAGTGTGTCATTTGAGATGTTATATATTGTCTTTCTTCGTATGTCTTGTTTCTCGTTTTCCATGTTTTTAGACCACTTGACACATTTCTTCCTCCTCTTACTCCTTCCTTCTTGACTTCCTTTCCCTCTCCATCATGTGACATTGTTCATGTTCATTATTGCTACATTTTGTGGTCGCATTTTCATTATAGTTTCTGGAAGTAAAGGGAAATTCTCCAGACTAGTAATATTGACTACAGGTATTGAATTCAACAATGTACTAGTCGCCTCAGAAGTCACAATGCCAGCAACCTGAGGATGGGTATCTGAGGTAAGTATACCATCCATATGATCTTTAACATTTTGCTCATCATCATTATGGATTGGTTTGCAAATTTCAGGTAACTTATCTATCTTAGACTCCTGCCACAGCCAAAAAAAGTGTTGCCATTCTTAAAATCATTCCTATCGCATGTCAACTTACTCTTCTTAGTCGCTATTACTTTGTTCAAAACTCATAACCTGTGCAAGCAAGTCATATTAATTTGTCTCAAAATGTGACAGGAAACACAAAAATTATGTGTCTATAAAATGTATTATAATGTCCATCTCTAGGGTTTTTATTTATAATCTAAATTACCATGAAAAAAAAAAAAATATATATATATATATATATATATATATATATATATATATATATATATATATATATATATATATATCATCACTAGCTATCACAAAGGGTTTTACTATCACACCAGTGTATAGCAGATAAATGTTCTGATATTTTATCTTTCAGCCATCTAGTTGTTTTCCCCTACATAAAATGATAGCCATTTTGAATAGTTTGCTAAATATACCACATTGCCAAAGGGGCAAAATACTCCCTTTTTTGTATTTTTGCAGGGGGCAAGCATCCCAGAGCCCCCAAACTTATATATATCAAATCCATGGTTGCCCTTACTTTAAGAGACAAATCTCCCTAAAAAGTGAATCATGCAGCAGCTGGAGAGACCACATAGTTTTATCACCAGGAGAATCCAGGGCCTCAAATATGTACCCTACACAGATAGGCTAAAAGCCCTGTCCCTCTATTTAGCTTCACACAGACTCCACAGAGATGACGTCTGCCTGCCATACTAATCAATCTCAGACCCCGCCTTGATGGGACTGCTGAATATCTACAAGTCAAGCTCCACTTGAGTAACCCACACGTGCGACCTCACCCAGGTCTGTGACATCAATAGGACTTGTTAGGGGGACAGATTTGTGTCCCAGAGACTCCCCCATCTGTGGAACAGACTCCCTCTTCACATCAAGCAGAGAACCTCATTATCCCTTTTTAAGTGCAACCTGGATAACTGGATGGGAAACAGAAAATACACCCCTGGAACTCCACCTCTCTCCCTGCTGGACAGAGGCTTTGGGTGCTGACTTGTTATACACGGGCTAAACTTTTGGCTAGGCTCATAAGGGCCTCAGGGCCAATAGCCTAGTAACTTCCTGTGATCCTTGTGATCCTATGACTGCTGGTGCAGAATTAGAAATCACACCAGAAATGATTTCTTTCTTAGAAAATCTTTTGGCATTATGCCGTTCAACTTCTTTTTCTGAAAGCTACTGATGTTTTGGGTATTTCTCCTCAAGAATGTGTAGGGAAACCATTTAAATCTTTGTCATGTTGGCATTATCAGGTCTTATTAAACAAAGAAGTTGAGAGGTATATATTCTCTCTCTCTCTTGCTCTGTAATTTTTGATTTCTTTGTTTTACATGCAAATACACATACGCACAATTTACATTACTGGCTTATTTATTTGTTTATAAATGCAGGTTTCTAAGCCATGCTTAAGACAGGAAAGGAAAGGACACTTTTTTTTGCTTGTTCAGATTATTTGATTTATTTAGTTAATTTGTTAGTTATTCTCTTTATGAGTGTAAAACGGTAGTGACCATTCATTTTTTTCTGTCCGTATCAGACAGCAGCTCAAGATGTTGACATGAAATGACAGGCACCTTTTTTTATAGGACAATATCTGTTCATCAATATGCAAAAGGTAACAAAACAATCTTAAAATCTAGCAACATATAATTTAAGATTGATCTCCTACAGTAAAAGCAAGTTAGCAATTTTTGTTTTAGTACTTCAGTTAAATACCATCTTGACAGTTGAAAATCTAACTATTAAATTAAATAGTTGCTAAACTGCTACTGAATATAGAAAAAGACATATATTTAGGAAAGGAAAATAAACTAAGAAACTTGCATCCCCTTAACATATCAAATATATTTGTTGGCGGTGAGATGATATATCACTACTACAGTAAAATTAAAATAAATAAGTCATTAAAATAAAACCAACAATGACTGAAATTTTTTATTCCAAACAGAAATTGCTGCAGTCAAACCTCATGACAGTAGTTTACATTTAAATCATTTCCTGAAGTTGTCATAATTAAGAATGTGTGACAAGGAAAAAACACAACAGAGGCACAGTAAATAAGTGACAGATAAATTAACTGTTTCAGCAGCCTTTCCATTAAGATCATTTATATCTCACACACAGATCTATCTCCTTAAGGGAAGATTAATACAACAATACATTTTTGCATTTTGATACTAAATATTTTCCAAGCTCATTTTCAAGTTCAGTTTATATATATATATATATATATATATATATATATATATATATATATATATATATTTATAGTAAAACTTTACAATGTGAGTTTGAATTTAGACATTTTGAATGAAAAATATTATGTAACAAACAGTGTAATTGCAAACTTATTAACTTATTTGTTACAAAATACAGGGTCACACCTCTTCTATTGGTTTTGCAGTCAGTGATGATGCAGTCACTTGCTGAATGCTGAAAAGCTCAACAGCTTTTCTGTTTCTCAGTCTGACCTGCTTATTTTTGCTGAGCAAAAATCTGCTTGCACCCAGCAGTGTTCACCTGCAAGAAGGTGGAGATATATACGTAAAGAATAACTCACTATAATTTTGACAATCAGGGGATACATTTTAGGTTCAGAGTGGACAGGGGTATTGTAAGGGTCTTAGTGTGTATACATGGCCTCCTCAGGGGCACTGGGGGAATGTGTGGCCTTTGTATCCCTGTGGATACAAAGGTATCTATAGCCCTCACTATACTTGCCATGCAGATCTTCCAGAAATAGACTAGGACACTTTGGGTATATCTCAAGCTTCTATCCCAAGGATACTTTGGCAGTTCTTTGATGTAGAGCTGATACATGTGGGTTAGTATATCTTTTTCCTGGTGTCAGCTGTGAACTGAGTCCAGACTAAGTATGACTTTTATGGAGTGGCACATTTTCCTCAGGCACTCAGTGTGATAGGCTGCACCGATGTTGCAATTAGGGCTCCTTCTACTCCACAGTGGAGTGGTATTGCAATAGAAGGGCTACCATTCCATCAGCTGCTAGGTAATATGGGATGTATGGGGATGCATCACCAACATCTCTGGCCAGCTTCCTGGCAGTGCTCATGGTTCCCATATCTGGCACACTATCTCAGGTCTACCATCTGTTCCTGCATGGTAACTACTGGGCATCATGTTGGTAAGTGGAAAATATTTTTTTTTTTTCTTTTTTAAATAGTTATTCATGGTCAAATGTATTACTGAATAATAAAGCACTATCTCTTTGTTTTCTCTTCCCCCTTTTCTTTGTTTTACTTTCTCAGCTGATGCTGGATATCCTCTAGTGCCATGGCTCATGACACTGGTGAGAAATCCAATTGGAGAGGCAGAAGACAACTACAAAACAGCCCTGTGCCTCATTTGTATTGTCATTGACAGGGTTTCTGACCTCTCGAAGAGTTATTTTAAGTACTTGGGTTAGTCTTGGGGGTCCACTTCATGTTGCATTCTGCATAACATGATCATGGGCAAGTCTGATAGTGAAATTACCCATGGTGCATCTGCAGCTCCCAGTTCCAGGCCTACTATGACTAATTGTGACCAACCTGCAGAGAAGGTAGGGGACCTCATGTGGCAGGCTAGTGCCCAGCACATGGCTGCACAGGCAAAGAGATGAAGTGCAGTCCAAAACTATGGACCATGACATTCAAATTAGTGTTTCCTTTCTTGTAAAACGCACATAGAGTATAACTGATGCAAGCAGTGATATCTGTTGGCTATAATGTGTGGTGCACTATCTACGGTCACTGTTTATCTGTCCTGCAGTGGTACAATTAGAAAAAAGTATAACTTCAGAGTTTAGCATGAGTTCATACCTTGTAATTTAATGAAAACGTATCATATTGTTTTCTTTTTTTATATTATGCAATGTTTCCTCAAGCTGTCTATTGAAGTACTGCAAATCAGATTATTTCATTTTGTCATAAACAATATTTTGTGGCCGCAAAGACAAAATATCATCATCTCTGCAGTTGTGAGTTTGAAGGGATAGTATGTTTGTTTACATAGCAGGAGTATTAATAGTGATAATCATTGCAGTATTTTGTTATGACAGCCATCTACAGTATCTTTCCAAAGTTCCACAAGGTTTTAATACATATTATTAGGTGAAGGAAAGGCATACATTAAGTGTCCTAAGCCCCACAACATTTTTTTTACTCAGTTTAATAACATACTGCCTTTCCAGTTAAAATATTGACAAATGTGTGTAAAGTCAAATTGTAAATAACAGAAATATCACACTTGACTCAAAAGAGGTCAAGGTCAAATGTGTCATACACATCACCTATAGCTAGGCTAGTTGACAGTGCAGGTGATTTTTGAGAGGGGCTGTCAAGACAGCTGGATGCTGAGTTGGTTTTATGTTGTGACCTACTTAATGCAGGTGGTTCTACAGACTTGATCTGTCAGAATTGCAAGACCTTGACATTGACTAAAAACTTCTGCTAGGCGTAGATGAATGCTGGCATGGCTTGCAGGAAATCTTTTGTGCTTGCCACCCCCCCACCATTAATTACAGTACTTTCTTGAGAGGCACTGAAGTCTCATGTGTTCTGCCCCCACATGCTTGGACAATATCCCATCCTGTAACCTTCCAAGACTGTCTCCTACATGAGTCTGATAAGTCCTTAATATTGTACAAATGGAGGTGGCCGAAGATACTTGATGTGCCAATATACAAAGCTTCCATGTGATCATAGCATTACCCTACTCTGTGCCATTACCATGTAATGCTGGAAATCCTCACACATCCTGGAGGGCTCTGACCATTTCCAGCTGACTCTCTGTGGCAGTGCTCCAAGCCCAAATAATGTCATGGCACATTTGCTGCTGGTCAACCAGTACTTAGCTTGTTTCCTGAGGTAGTTATGACAAATTCCCGGGCCTGGCATCCTTTTGTAAAGGTATCACTGTGGACACTCTTACCCCTTTCAATTTCTTCAGACCCATTGTGGTGGGAGGAGGATGGTTAACAGAACCCTTATGTATATATGTAGGAAAACAACTCAGACCTATTCTTGATAAATATGATACGGTACTAGATACTAAGCACTTTCTGCAAGATCTTTTTATGTTTATACAAGGTGAAACATCAGTAAAGACTCAATTTATGGAGACTAGATATGAAATCGCTGTTTACAACAATACGTCATTTAGAAGGGAATCAGATGGTTAGAAGTGTTTTGCTTGATAAAAGTGTGCTAGTAACTAAACAGATAGATTTCATCTGCTATCTTTTGGAATTAGTGCTTGGATATAATGTTTTTGTTTGATAATATTTACTATAGGCAGTCCTCTGGTGTAGCCAGGGGCACATCATGTGCCAAAAGCTACGCCAATCTGGTCATGACCTGATGGGAGGAGAAATACCTACTATTTTCACAACCTGGAAGTGAACTTTTTTCCTTTTATCGTACATTTGTTGATGACCATTTCCTGCTTTGGCAGGGAACAAAGACAGAACTAAATGCCTTTGTGAATCATTTGAATACAAGTTGTAGCTTTTTAGAATTTACGGCTACCATTTCAGATTCCAGTATTGATTTTTTTTTAATGTCCAGATTATTAGGGACAGTATTGGTAGTTTGTATAGTTGCTTATATCGAAAGGAATGCTATCACCCAACTTACTTGCATCATGAAAGCATGCATCCTAAACATGTTTTTAAAAATATTTTGAAGGGGCAAACATTAAGGAATAGCAGGCTTACTACTAGTACATGATGAAGTCAAAAGGGGCAGGGATAGCTTGGGAAAACCTTATTTTTCACTACCATATACACGTAATCGTAAGAAGGATCGCTTAAGTAAAGGGATACCATTTTCACTTACCTATTCTACAGATGATCGGGATATTAGGAACATAATACAGAAACAGTGGCATGTGTTACAGGTGGAACCAGCTATAGCCCAGTTAGTGGGACCCGGTCCACTTTTTGGTTTAAAGAACAAAGTCTTTGAAATGTAAACTTTATTATCCTAGGAATGGTGGGAAGACATCAGATACTATAGGTTAGGTTCTTTTTGCCATTTAATCAATGAGTCAGCAACATTTGCATATCCACAGGCTAGCAGAACATATAAATTTAAACAAAAATGCATTTCTTAAAAAAAAAAAATTCATGTATGAGAGAAAGCATTTTTGTCAACCCAAATTTGCCAATTGTAACAGTATCAGGTCTAATGCTCCTGCTGGTTAACAGGACTTGGTTAGGGTAATGTCACAACCCCTAAAGGATACAAACATATAAGCTGTCCAGACATATAAAAGTGTAACAATTTCAAGGACGATGAAGTCCAAGTATTTAAACTTGAGTTATAGGAAATACTATGAAAGTGTAACAGTAACTAGAATGCCTTGCAGATAGTCATATCAGAAATGTTAAGGAAATACAGCTGTGATACTGGTAAACAACAATGTTCTCATTCCTTCTCTGTCTAGCTGAAGAGGAAATTGAGTCTAATTGTGGTCATGAATGTAAGAGAATCAATAGACAGGTTGAAGGCCCTGGTAAGTATGAGTAAAGTAATAAATGTTGTTTTTTGTCTTTAACTGATGTCATTAGTATGCATATAACAGCAGGAATACTTATAAAAATGGTAATAGAAGGGCTAATGTGCTTTCATAGGTTAGGACTAGGCTAACTGCCCATGTGGGACATTTTAAGCTTAGCCAATTGCCCCATGTGAGAATCAAACCCAGCACTTTGTGTTTGCAAGGTAAACACCTTAATTATTATCCCAGTGCTTTGGAGAAGGATAAATTCAGAGCTAATTACTAGGCTAGTTTTTTTTAACAGGCCATTCAAATCCTAATCAATTCCCTTCCCAAAGGTAAAAATCAAGCACTCTATCTCGTGTCTGGGAGTCAAACACCTTAACCCTTACAGCAAGCCCCAAACTTCAGCCCCAGACTTTCAGTACACTATTGCAACCAATCAAAAAGAAATGTCAAGTAATAATGCTAAATAACTGCAAGAGCATTTATAAAGAGGGCTAAAGTGCTTTCAGTAGATTATTGCAGCCAAATCCATATCAGGCAGAGATATCAAGTGTGTTACTATTTCTTGCATTAATATCAGTAGACTACAAATGTAAACCCAACCAAAACTTGATTGCAATACACTTACTGTTCACATATATGCATGATCAATTCACTTACATTTTGTTTTAGTTCAGTAAAGATTTAAGAAAAAATAAATTTGATTGATAATAATAAGTTGAATGATGTATAATATTATGTGTGAATTTGTTGAGTGCATTTCATCTTTGTAACTCCCCTTTATTCTCATTTTCTTATTTTAATTATGCATTTCTTTGTCCTTCTTTATTTTCTTTGTCTCCCATTTCTGTTCATTTTTTTACAGATCCAAAATGCAGCCCAGATTTGTGCCTCCATGATTAGGGCACATTCACACTATGCTCAGGGATGTCATCACAGTGTCAGGCCCCTGACACCTCAACATCAAAGTCCTCCACTGCGGTACCATTTGCCAGTGGACATTTTCAGCATTGTGGATGGGATACATTTCTTGAGCTACACTCTTCTTCATCCCCTTTCTTCCCATATCTTCTCCCCTACATCCTCATACATACTTCTCCCCAAAACTACCCTCCTGTATAAAAATATTGGAAAAAATAAGGTGTTCTGCCCAGAGCCAGATCCAGCACTAGAAAAGCAAGGCAGCTACCTAGGGCCCACTGGCTGACAGGGGGCCTGTTTGCTGGGACACTGTAACATTTACTTTTTAAATTACTACTAATAAAAAAGTTACCAATTTTTTTTTTATGCGCATTCTTCTTTAAGATCACCTTTGTGTCTGTGCATGCATCATCATAGCGCAGATCTCCCATTGTATACTTCTACCTTTCCATGAGCACAGAATTTAAATAGAAGATAACACTCCTCCCCCTCTGCTGCTTCTTCCATGGAATGTAAACTCACTCTCTGAATGTGTCTTGATTCCAGCATGAACAGAGCTTCCAAATGTTGGATATTTAACAGGTGCATAATATTTAAATATCAGCCCATGAAGCAAAGAAAACCATCCATTTATTCTCTAATTCTCTGATTAGGAAGCTGTCCACTCTCAGCTGTACATTCCTGTTCACTGATAAAGAAGGTAAGGAGTCTCTCCTGTTACTTCTTCCATTACTTAGCCCTGGCAGGAATGTGGCCACATTTCCAGCCCTTGAAAACAGAAAAAATGTTATGTTATGTATGTCCATGTTTGTTTTATGCCCATTCATATGTCTTATCGGTGATACACCATCTGTCATCTACACTTCTAATCCATAATGCTAGAACAAAATGTTTCCCTAGACTGGAGACATATCTTCACTCATTTAAAGCGGACTGCAAACTGTGGTAAGAACATAATGTGCAGGTTAGTGGGTTTGCCTTATCATTGCATTTATGGGAAGTTTCAGCAGACCTCTGTTGAACTTGATTTTTTAAATGCTTCAGTGAGTCACCTTTTCACTGTCTCATGCATTTCTGTCCAGAAAGCTAATTTTTCCATGAAGGCACATAGGGTGAGATAGCTTGCTATCAAGTTGCCTGGAAACTTGAATGTCATAATTGCATGTTGATCTGTTTTAGAACCCTTATATGTTTCTTAAGCTTATTCTTAATGGTTGCAGTTGAGTCCCTTTGCTTTACTCTATCACAGAAGTTCATTCCATATATGTATAGACACATTATGATGAATGTGTGTGTCATTTTTCCATTACTGATGTTCATCTTCAGCATGATTGCCATATTTATGTGTGCCTTTTCTCCTCCAGCTACCAGTTTTGGGCAGGGCTAGCAGGCACATTTGAGGCCACCCTGTTGTAGTCTGTATACTACTGGATAAAGAAATAAATGTTAGCCTTATAGAATAGGTCATGTTTTACAGCCTGTACATTTTTCTTCTGAAGAATATCCTCCATTTCTCAAGATGATCTAGATGGTTGAAGCAAAAGCTACAGAATGATGTAAAGTATTGGGGCAGATCAATGTGACATACTGTGGAGCAGTTTCTTTGATGCAGTAACTAGACTTTAGGTATCATGGGATGCCTTGTACCACCTTACTTAATGCATGCTAACCCTTACCCTGCCCCTTACCATGGAAAAAACTATTTCTGTGACACTAGCATTACACAAGACATCTCTGGCACACAAAAACAAGCACACACCACTACATGTAGCCCATTAACAAACCCTTACCCTAACATGGAAACACTTGCACAGCACTAAAGCTATCTCCCTACCTAAATCTTTCTCAAACCTTAACCCACAAACATGCACACACACTCCTTCCCCCAGCTTTTGAAGTATGTGAAAGTTTCAGCATTGCCATAACCACCCTACATTTATCTTTGAAAGTCCACAACTGGAAACACAGATAAAGATTACAGTTGGTATGTATACTACACACCCAGAACACCTTCACCAAAGTAGAAAACAGATGATATTGTGTGTATGTGTGTAAAATGCCCCAGTTAGAAATAGCAGACAGTCAGTTAATCTGCTCAAGTTGAAACCCTGTACTTAGCCTGAATTCTATACCCCAGCTACCAAGCTGTTTAAAAAAATGAGTTTCAAGTGCATATTTCAAGCAAATGAGTGTCAAGTGCATTTTTAAGGAATTGTGAGCTTCAAGGGAAGAGAAGTTTACTGCTACTCATGCTAAATCTGTTTACAATGTGCAGCTGCTTTGTTTTTAAAGCATTGTTACTAGCACAACAGTTAGCATTATTGCTTTTGATGCAGAAGGTTGTGGGTTCTATTCGAGGGGGGTAGGGTGCTGCAGTCCTAAGCAAGTCCTCCTTTGGAAGAGATGCCTAGTAACTATGAACCTATCATCAGTTTGCCACCCATTTCCT